>NW_025751043.1:0-16698 GCF_021184085.1 Oncorhynchus gorbuscha
TGTATGAGAGACTCTCAAGGACAGAAAGGCTAATAGATTATTTTTATTGCAGAGCCTGAAGTCATTAATAATCAATTCAATGTATTGATGTTTCATTCAGAGTCCTGACAGCAGGACAGGATGTCTGCTATTAGACAGCTGGGTAGAGGGTTATGATACAGTCTATATAGACAGCTGGGTAGATGGGTCACTATACAGTCTATATAGACAGCTGGGTAGAGGGTCATGATACAGTCTATATAGACAGCTGGGTAGAGGTCATGATACAGTCTATATAGACAGCTGGGTAGAGGTTATGATACAGTCTATATAGACAGCTGGGTAGATGGTCATGATACAGTCTATATAGACAGCTGGGTAGATGGTTATGATACAGTCTATATAGACAGCTGGGTAGAGGTCACTATACAGTCTATATAGACAGCTGGGTAGAGATCACTATACAGTCTATATAGACAGCTGGGTAGAGGGTCATGATACAGTCTATATAGACAGCTGGTGAAAGGTCATGATACAGTCTATATAGACAGCTGGGTAGAGGGTCACTGTACAGTCTATATAGACAGCTGGTGAAGGGTCATGATACAGTCTATATAGACGGCTGGAGGTAGAGGTCATGATACAGTCTATATAGACAGCTGGGTAGAGGTCATGATACAGTCTATATAGACAGCTGGAGTAGAGGTCACTATACAGTCAATATAGACAGCTGGGTAGAGGGTCATGATACAGTCTATATAGACAGCTGGGTAGAGGTCACTATACAGTCTATATAGACAGCTGGGTAGAGGTCATGATACAGTCTATATGAACAGCTGGGTAGAGGTCATGATACAGTCTATATAGACAGCTGGGTGAGGTCACTATACAGTCTATAGACAGCTGGGTAGAGGGGTCACTATACAGTCTATATAGACAGCTGGGTAGAGGGTCATGATACAGTCTATATAGACAGCTGGGTAGATGGTCACTGCAGTCTATATAGACAGCTGGGTAGAGGGTCATGATACAGTCTATATAGACAGCTGGGTAGAGGGTCACTATACAGTCTATATAGACAGCTGGGTAGAGGTCACTATGATATAGACAGCTGGGTAGAGGGTCACTATACAGACAGCTGGGTAGAGGGTCACTATACAGTCTATATAGACAGCTGGGTCACTATACAGAAATAGACAGCTGGGTAGTGATACAGTCTATATAGACAGCTGGGTAGAGGGTCACTATACAGTCTAAATAGACAGCTGGGTAGAGGGTCACTATACAGTCTAAATAGAGGTCACTATACAGTCTAAATAGACAGCTGGGTAGAGGTCACTATACAGTCTAAATAGACAGCTGGGTAGAGGGTCATGATACAGTCTATATAGACAGCTGGGTAGAGGGTCACTGATACAGTCTATATAGACAGCTGGGTAGAGGGTCATGATACAGTCTATATAGACAGCTGGGTAGAGGTCATGATACAGTCTATATAGACAGCTGGGTAGAGGGTCATGATACAGTCTAAATAGACAGCTGGGTAGAGGGTCACTATACAGTCTATATAGACAGCTGGGTAGAGGGTCATGTACAGTCTATATAGACAGCTGGGTAGAGGTCATGATACAGTCTATATAGACAGCTGGGTAGAGGGTCACTAGTCTAAATACAGTCTATATATACAGACAGCTGGGTAGAGGGTCATGATACAGTCTATATAGACAGCTGGGTAGAGGGTCATGATACAGTCTATATAGACAGCTGGGTAGAGGGTCACTGTACAGTCTATATAGACAGCTGGGTAGAGGGTCACTGTACAGTCTATATAGACAGCTGGGTAGAGGGTCATGATACAGTCTATATAGACAGCTGGGTAGAGGGTCACTATACAGTCTATATAGACAGCTGGGTAGAGGGTCATGATACAGTCTATATAGACAGCTGGGTAGAGGGTCACTGATACAGTCTATATAGACAGCTGGGTAGAGGGTCACTATACAGTCTATATAGACAGCTGGGTAGAGGTCACTATACAGTCTAAATAGACAGCTGGGTAGAGGGTCACTATACAGTCTATATAGACAGCTGGGTAGAGGGTCACTGATACAGTCTAAATAGACAGCTGGGTAGAGGGTCACTATACAGTCTATATAGACAGCTGGGTAGAGGGTCACTATACAGTCTAAATAGACAGCTGGGTAGAGGGTCACTATACAGTCTAAATCAGCTGGGTAGAGGGTCACTACAGTCTAAATAGACAGCTGGGTGAGGGTCACTATACAGTCTAAATAGACAGGTCATGATACAGTCTATATAGACAGCTGGGTAGAGGGTCACTGTACAGTCTATATAGACAGCTGGGTAGAGGGTCATGATACAGTCTATATAGACAGCTGGGTAGAGGGTCACTGTACAGTCTATATAGACAGCTGGGTAGAGGGTCATGATGATACAGCTCTATATAGACAGCTGGGTAGAGGGTCATGATACAGTCTATATAGACAGCTGGGTAGAGGGTCACTGGAGACAGCTGGGTAGAGGGTCATGATACAGTCTAAATAGACAGCTGGGTAGAGGGTCACTGTACAGTCTAAATAGACAGCTGGGTAGAGGGTCATGATACAGTCTATATAGACAGCTGGGTAGAGGGTCACTGATACAGTCTATATAGACAGCTGGGTAGAGGGTCAACATACAGACAGCTGGGTAGAGGGTCATAAGACAGCTGGGTAGAGGGTCACTATACAGTCTATATAGACAGCTAAGAGGGTCACTATACAGACAGCTGGGTAAGGGTCATGATACAGTCTACAGACAGCTGGGTAGAGGGTCACTGTACAGTCTAAATAGACAGCTGGGTAGAGGTCATGACATTCTATATAGACAGCTGGGTAGAGGGTTTCAGTCTATATAGACAGCTGGGTAGAGGGTCATGATACAGTCTATATAGACAGCTGGGTAGAGGGTCACTGTACAGTCTATATAGACAGCTGGGTAGAGGGTCACTATACAGTCTATATAGACAGCTGGGTAGAGGGTCATGATACAGTCTATATAGACAGCTGGGTAGAGGGTCACTATACAGTCTATATAGACAGCTGGGTAGAGGGTCATGATACAGTCTATATAGACAGCTGGGTAGAGGGTCACTATACAGTCTATATAGACAGCTGGGTAGAGGGTCACTATACAGTCTATATAGACAGCTGGGTAGAGGGTCACTATACAGTCTAAATAGACAGCTGGGTAGAGGGTCACTATACAGTCTATATAGACAGCTGGGTAGAGGGTCACTATACAGTCTAAATAGACAGCTGGGTAGAGGGTCACTATACAGTCTATATAGACAGCTGGGTAGAGGGTCACTATACAGTCTAAATAGACAGCTGGGTAGAGGGTCACTATACAGTCTAAATAGACAGCTGGGTAGAGGGTCACTATACAGTCTAAATAGACAGCTGGGTAGAGGGTCACTATACAGTCTAGACAGCTGGGTAGAGGGTCATGATACAGTCTATATAGACAGCTGGGTAGAGGGTCACTGTACAGTCTATATAGACAGCTGGGTAGAGGGTCATGATACAGTCTATATAGACAGCTGGGTAGAGGGTCATGATACAGTCTATATAGACAGCTGGGTAGAGGGTCATGATACAGTCTAAATAGACAGCTGGGTAGAGGGTCACTATACAGTCTGACAGCTGGGTAGAGGGTCATGATACAGTCTATATAGACAGCTGGGTAGAGGGTCACTGTACAGTCTATATAGACAGCTGGGTAGAGGGTCATGATACAGTCTATATAGACAGCTGGGTAGAGGGTCACTGTACAGTCTAAATAGACAGCTGGGTAGAGGGTCATGATACAGTCTATATAGACAGCTGGGTAGAGGGTCATGATACAGTCTATATAGACAGCTGGGTAGAGGGTCATGATACAGTCTATATAGACAGCTGGGTAGAGGGTCACTGTACAGTCTATATAGACAGCTGGGTAGAGGGTCACTGTACAGTCTATATAGACAGCTGGGTAGAGGGTCATGATACAGTCTATATAGACAGCTGGGTAGAGGTCACTATACAGTCTATATAGACAGCTGGGTAGAGGGTCATGATACAGTCTATATAGACAGCTGGGTAGAGGGTCACTGTACAGTCTATATAGACAGCTGGGTAGATGGTCACTGTACAGTCCATATACAGTGCCTTGCGAAAGTATTCGGCCCCCTTGAACTTTGCGACCTTTTTGCCACATTTCAGGCTTCAAACATAAAGATATAAAACTGTATTTTTGTGAAGAATCAACAACAAGTGGAACACAATCATGAAGTGGAACGACATTTATTGGATATTTCAAACTTTTTAACAAATCAAAACTGAAAAATTGGGCGTGCAAAATTATTCAGCTCCTTTACTTTCAGTGCAGCAAACTCTCCAGAAGTTCAGTGAGGATCTCTGAATGATCCAATGTTGACCTAAATGACTAATGATGATAAATACAATCCACCTGTGTGTAATCAAGTCTCCGTATAAATGCACCTGCACTGTGATAGTCTCAGAGGTCCGTTAAAAGCGCAGAGAGCATCATGAAGAACAAGGAACAGCTCTAACACAATAAAACAACATCCTGTGAACAGCTCTAACACAATAAAACAACATCCTGTGAACAGTTCTAACACAATAAAACAACATCCTGTGAACAGCTCTAACACAACATCCCAGCTGTACAGAGAGGAAAGGCAGTCAGGGAACGGGGCTCATAGAGCCCACTGACCACAGTAGAGGAGAGGGACTGACACACTGGCATAGGGGAGTAATGGGCTGGTCTGGCAGAGACAGATGGGAAGGGTGTGTGTGTGTGTGTGTGTGTGTGTGTGTGTGTGTGTGTGTGTGTGTGTGTGTGTGTGTGTGTGTGTGTGTGTGTGTGTGTGTGTGTGTGTGTGTGTGTGTGTGTGTGTGTGTGTGTGTGTGTGTGTGTGTGTGTGTGTGTGTGTGTGTGTGAGGGAGGGAGACTGTGTAATGGCTGGTTGGTTGTTATGTGGGTCACTATGGGAGATGAGGTATATCTGGGCTGTGAGGATCTGAGTGAGAGGAGAGGGAGGCAGTGCTGAGACGGGACTGGAGCGGCCGCATGGCGCCTGTTCTGATGTTCTGGTGGCGGCACTGCCCAGGGTCCTGGTGGGTTTGGACCGGGCTGCTGCCCTCCAGTCGGAGAGAGAGAGAAACACCCCAGTCCTGTGCCATCATGCCTCTCCTCCAGCTCGGGCTGGGCGATATATCGATTTTTTTACCCGATATATTCACGTTTATGATGATGTAACGTTTTAGAAACGCAGCAGCTCACTGTCTCTTCTCTGTCATTCCAACACGTGGTTATCCACCAATCACAGCCTTTCACACACTTGTAACCACGGCGGAGAGGTGCAGCAGCGGTAAGAGTTCCACCAACATGGAAAGTGAGGGACGCCATCTCAGCCACTCCTGAGGACGCCATCTCAGCCTCTCCTGAGGACGCCATCTCAGCCTCTCCTGAGGACGCCATCTCAGCCTCTCCTGAGGACGCCAGCTCAGCCTCTCCGTGAGGACGCCAGCTCAGCCTCTCCTGAGGATGCCAGCTCAGCCTCTCCTGAGAACGCCAGCTCAGCCTCTCCTGAGGACGCCCGCTCAGCCTCTCCTGAGGACGCCATCTCAGCCTCTCCGTGAGGACGCCCGCTCAGCCTCTCCGTGAGGACGCCTGCTCAGCCTCTCCTCAGGACGCCTGCTCAGCCTCTCCTGAGGACGCCAGCTCAGCCTCTCCTGAGGACGCCAGCTCAGCCTCTCCTGAGGACACCAGCTCAGCCTCTCCGTGAGGACGCCATCTCAGCCTCTCCTGAGGACGCCATCTCAGCCTCTCCTGAGGACGCCATCTCAGCCTCTCCTGAGGACACCAGCTCAGCCTCTCCGTGAGGACGCCTGCTCAGCCTCTCCTGAGGACGCCATCTCAGGCTCTCTTGAGGACGCCAGCTCAGCCTCTCCTGAGGACGCCAGCTCAGCCTCTCCTGAGGACGCCTGCTCAGCCTCTCCTGAGGATGCCAGCCCTCTTCTCCTGAGGACCGCCAGCTCAACTTCTCCTGAGGACGCCTGCTCAGCCTCTCCTGAGGACGCCTGCTCAGCCTCTCCTGAGGACGCCATCTCAGGCTCTCTTGAGGACGCCTGCTCAGCCTCTCCTGAGGACGCCTGCTCAGCCTCTCCTGAGGACGCCTGCTCAGCCTCTCCTGAGGACGCCATCTCAGCCTCTCCGTGAGGACGCCTGCTCAGCCTCTCCTGAAGACGCCTGCTCAGCCTCTCCTGAGGACGCCAGCTCAGCCTCTCCTGAGGACGCCTGCTCAGCCTCTCCTGAGGACGCCTGCTCAGCCTCTCCTGAGGACGCCAGCTCAGCCTCTCCTGAGGACGCCATCTCAGCCTCTCCTGAGGACGCCAGCTCAGCCTCTCGTGAGAACGCCAGCTCAGCCTCTCCTGAGGACGCCAGCTAAGCCTCTCGTGAGGATGAAATCACCCCCAAAAAGGGCAGCAATGTTTTTTTTCAGTCATATGGAAGTATTTTGAGTTTAAGAGGTCTGATGTTTTCAGTCATATGGAAGTGGTTTGTGTTTAAGAGGTCTGATGTTCAGCAAACGAATGCCCTGTGCAAAATGTGTCGGAAAGACAATCCCTCCGAAAAGCAGCAGGACAACCAACCTCTTCCATCACCTGCAACTGAAAAACCCGGGGAATGGGTAGCCTAGTGCCCCTGAACAGGCAGTTAACCCACTGTCTCCCACCCGGGGAAATGGGTAGCCTAGTGCCCCTGAACAGGCAGTTAACCCACTGTCTCCCACCCGGGGAAATGGGTAGCCTAGTGCCCCTGAACAGGCAGTTAACCCACTGTCTCCCACCCGGGGGAATGGGTAGCCTAGTGCCCCTGAACAGGCAGTTAACCCACTGTCTCCCACCCGGGGAATGGGTAGCCTAGTGCCCCTGAACAGGCAGTTAACCCACTGTCTCCCACCCGGGGAATGGGTAGCCTAGTGCCCCTGAACAGGCAGTTAACCCACTGTCTCCCACCCGGGGGAATGGGTAGCCTAGTGCCCCTGAACAGGCAGTTAACCCACTGTCTCCCACCCGGGGAAATGGGTAGCCTAGTGCCCCTGAACAGGCAGTTAACCCACTGTCTCCCACCCGGGGGAATGGGTAGCCTAGTGCCCCTGAACAGGCAGTTAACCCACTGTCTCCCACCCGGGGAATGGGTAGCCTAGTGCCCCTGAACAGGCAGTTAACCCACTGTCTCCCACCCGGGGGAATGGGTAGCCTAGTGCCCCTGAACAGGCAGTTAACCCACTGTCTCCCACCCGGGGGAATGGGTAGCCTAGTGCCCCTGAACAGGCAGTTAACCCACTGTCTCCCACCCGGGGGAATGGGTAGCCTAGTGCCCCTGAACAGGCAGTTAACCCACTGTCTCCCACCCGGGGGAATGGGTAGCCTAGTGCCCCTGAACAGGCAGTTAACCCACTGTCTCCCACCCGAGAATGGGTAGCCTAGTGCCCTGAACAGGCAGTTAACCCACTGCCTCCCACCCGCGGGAATGGGTAGCCTAGTGCCCTGAACAGGCAGTTAACCCACTGTCTCCCACCCGGGAATGGGTAGCCTAGTGCCCCTGAACAGGCAGTTATCTCTCCCACCCGAGGAATGGGTAGCCTAGTGCCCCTGAACAGGCAGTTAACCCACTGCCTCCCCACCCGGGGAATGGGTAGCCTAGTGCCCCTGAACAGGCAGTTAACCCACTCTCTCCCACCCGGGGGAATGGGTAGCCTAGTGCCCCTGAACAGGCAGTTAACCCACTGTCTCCCACCCGGGGGAATGGGTAGCCTAGTGCCCCTGAACAGGCAGTTAACCCACTGTCTCCCACCCGGGGGGAATGGGTAGCCTAGTGCCCCTGAACAGGCAGTTAACCCACTGCCTCCCACCCGGGGGAATGGGTAGCCTAGTGCCCTTGAACAGGCAGTTAACCCACTGTCTCCCACCGGAGGATGGGTAGCCTAGTGCCCCTGAACGGGCAGTTAACCCACTGTCTCCCGGGAATGGGTAGCCTAGTGCCCCTGAACAGGCAGTTAACCCACTGTCTCCCACCCGGGGGAATGGGAGAAATGCGTGAGACTACGCAATGCCGATTCCAGTCGCACAATTCCTAAAACGTCTGCTGAAAGACAAACTACCATAGCCTCATCCTTTTCAGCGTAATCCCTTATGAAAGAAAGTTTGAGTCGTGCAAAAAAGGTATTAGGTGAACAATAGGTAAGTAAATAAATAAAAACAACAGTAAAAAGACAGGCTATATACAGTAGAGAGGTTATATACAGTAGGAGACTGTATCAGTAGAGGCTATATACAGTAGAGGGCTATATACAGTAGAGGCTATATACAGTAGACAGGCTATATACAGTAGAGAGGTTATATACAGTAGAGAGACTGTATACAGTAGAGAGGCTATATACAGTAGAGGGCTATCTATATACAGTAGAGAGGCTATATACAGTAGACAGGCTATATACAGTAGAGAGTTATATACAGTAGAGAAACTGTATACAGTAGAGAGGCTATATACAGTAGAGGGCTATCTATATACAGTAGAGGCTATATACAGTAGTGAGGTTATATACAGTAGTGAGGCTACATACAGTAGAGGTTATATACAGTAGTGAGGCTATATACAGTAGAGAGGCTATATACAGTAGAGAGGCTATATACAGTAGAGAGGCTATATACAGTAGAGGGCTATCTATATACAGTAGAGGCTATATACAGTAGAGGCTATATACAGTAGAGAGGTTATATACAGTAGAGGGGCTGTATACAGTAGAGAGCTATATACAGTAGAGGGCTATCTATATACAGTAGAGAGGCTATACAGTAGTGAGGTTATATACAGTAGTGAGGTTATATACAGTAGAGAGGCTATATACAGTAGTGAGGTTTGGGGGTAGAAACTGTTGAGAAAGACTTATTGTCCTAGACTTGGCACTCCGGTACCGCTTGCCATGCGGTAGTGGAGGGGTGGTCTTTGACTGGGAAGGGCTGGGGTCTTTGACCATTTTAATGGCCTTCCTCTGACACCGCCTGGGGTAGAGGTCCTGGATGGCAGACAGCTTAGCCTCAGTGATGTACTGGGCCGTACACACTACCCTCTGTGATGCCCTGCGGTCGGAGGCCACTGCTACCTGTGAAAGAGTGGCAGAGTACCCAGGCAGTGATACAGCAGGTCAGGATGCTCTCGATGTTGCAGCTGTAGAACCTTTTGAGGATCTCAGGACCCATACCAAATCTTTTCGTTTCCTCAGGGGAAGAGAGGCATTGTCGTGCCCTCTTCACAGCTGTTTAGTGTGTTTGGACCATTCTAGTTTGTTGATGTGAAACCAAGGAACTTGAAGCTCTCAACCTGCTCCACTACAGTCCTGTATCGATGAGAATGGGGCGTGCTCAGTCCTCCTTTTCCTTAGTCTCGGTTACGTTGAGGGATAGGTTGTTATTCTGGCACCATTCGCTCAGGTCTCTGACCTCTTCCTATAGGCTGTCTCGTGTTAGATTTGTCGGTGATCAGGCCTACCACTGTTTATGTCGTCTGCAAACTTAATGATGAATGTTGGGTCGTGCCTGGCCATGCAGCCGTGGGTGAACAGGGGAGTACAGGAGGACTGAGCACGCACCCTGGGGGCTCAGTGTTGAGGATCAGCGTGACAGAGTGGCAGAGAAGCTGGCTAGTGTTTGTTATTTTTCCACCACAGCCGATCTGCGGTCGAGCAGAACGTCAGAGCCATACCTAAGTTTGAAAGTCCACTAAGTAAATGAAGACTGGAAATGACAAGATGTCTGCCTCAGGCATCGCATTTCCCTGATGATCACACGGGTGGAGTAATAAGGTCTCAGAGGCTCTCTGGCATCGAAGATGAGTGAAGACCGACAGGTGTGCATGACACCTGAGAGTTTGACGACATGATAAAAGCATTGCTTTTGAACAACTGAACCGGCCTGCAGTGCTTTGGCCACAGGCTTCACCTCGCCATCGGTCAGTGTGACCGTTGGATAATTAAGTGCATTGAAGCAGTGATGTTCAGGCCAACTGTAGGCTAATGTATTGTGGATTTGTGTCATTCTGCCAATCCAATAACAAATTGGATTGGCAAATTTTAATTATAACAACAAATTAACTAAATTAATAAATGTTCAATCTTAATGATTATATAAATTACATATTAAAACAGCTAGTGGTCAAACATTCCTAAATGTTAGTGTGTGTTCATTTGTGCTGTTCATTTGTTTTGCACAAATAGGCCTTGAGGCCTTGATTTTTATTTTATTTTTTCATAAAGAAAATTCAATTAAGAAGTGTCTTGGCCTTTTTTAATTTGTTTAGAGAAAAACGAGAAATCGAGATATATATCGTGAATCGTCAAAACCTCTGGAAAAAATGTGTAATAGTGTAATACCAGCCCAGTGTAATACCAGCCCAGTGTAATACCAGCCCAGTGTAATACCAGCCCAGTGTAAAACCAGTGTAATACCAGTGTAATACCAGCCCTAGTTCCAGCCCAGTGTAATACCAGCCCAGTGTAAAACCAGTGTAATACCAGTGTAATACCAGCCCTAGTTCCAGCCCAGTGTAATACCAGCCCAGTGTAATACCAGCCCAGTGTAATACCAGCCCAGTGTAATACCAGCCCTAGTTCCAGCCCAGTGTATTACCAGCCCAGTGTAATACCAGTGTAATACCAGCCCAGTGTAATACCAGCCCAGTATAAAACAAGCCCAGTGTAATACCAGCCCAGTGTAATACCAGTGTAATACCAGTGTAATACAAGTCCAGTGTAATACCAGCCCAGTGTAATACCAGCCCAGTGTAATACCAGCCCAGTGTAATACCAGTGTAATACCAGCCCAGTGTAATACCAGCACAGTGTAATACCAGTATAATACCAGTCCAGTGTAATACCAGCACAGTGTAATACCAGCCCAGTGTAATACCAGTGTAATACCAGCACAGTGTAATACCAGCCCAGTGTTATACCAGCCCAGTGTAATACCAGCCCAGTGTAATACCAGCCCAGTTTAATACCAGCCCAGTGTAATACCAGCCCAGTGTAATACCAGCCCAGTGTAATACCAGTCCAGTCTAATACCAGCCCAGTGTAATATCAGTGTAATACCAGCCCAGTGTAATACCAGTCCAGTGTAATACCAGCCCAGTGTAATACCAGCCCAGTGTAATACCAGCCCTAGTTCCAGTCCAGTGTAATACCAGCCCAGTGTAATACCAGTCCAGTGTAATACCAGCCCAGTGTAATACCAGTGTAATACCAGTCCAGTGTAATACCAGCCCAGTGTAATACCAGCCCAGTGTAATACCAGCCCAGTGTAATACCAGCCCAGTGTAATACCAGTGTAATACCAGTCCAGTGTAATACCAGCCCAGTGTAATACCAGTGTAATACCAGTCCAGTGTAATACCAGCCCAGTGTAATACCAGTGTAATACCAGTCCAGTGTAATACCAGCCCAGTGTAATACCAGTGTAATACCAGTCCAGTGTAATACCAGTCCAGTGTAATACCAGTCCAGTGTAATACCAGCCCAGTGTAATACCAGTGTAATACCAGTCCAGTGTAATACCAGCCCAGTGTAATACCAGTCCAGTGTAATACCAGCCCAGTGTAATACCAGTGTAATACCAGTCCAGTATAATACCAGCCCAGTGTAATACCAGCCCAGTGTAATAACAGCCCAGTGTAATAACAGCCCTAGTTCCAGTCCAGTGTAATACCAGCCCAGTGTAATACCAGCCCAGTGTAATACCAGCCCAGTGTAATACCAGCCCTAGTTCCAGTCCAGTGTAATACCAGCCCAGTGTAATACCAGTCCAGTGTATTAGCAGCCCAGTGTAATACCAGTGTAATACCAGCCCAGTGTAACACCAGTGTAATACCAGCCCAGTGTAATACCAGCCCAGTGTAATACCAGCCCAGTGTAATACCAGTCCAGTGTAATACCAGCCCAGTGTAATACCAGCCCAGTGTAATACCAGTCCAGTGTAATACCAGCCCAGTGTAATACCAGTGTAATACCAGTCCAGTGTAATACCAGCCCAGTGTAATACCAGCCCAGTGTAATAACAGCCCAGTGTAATAACAGCCCTAGTTCCAGTCCAGTGTAATACCAGCCCAGTGTAATACCAGCCCAGTGTAATACCAGCCCTAGTTCCAGTCCAGTGTAATACCAGCCCAGTGTAATACCAGTCCAGTGTAATACCAGTGTAATACCAGCCCAGTGTAACACCAGTGTAATACCAGCCCAGTGTAATACCAGCCCAGTGTAATACCAGCCCAGTGTAATACCAGTCCAGTGTAATACCAGCCCAGTGTAATACCAGCCCAGTGTATTACCAGCCCAGTGTAATACCAGTGTAATACCAGTCCAGTGTAATACCAGCCCTAGTTCCAGTCCAGTGTAATACCAGTCCAGTGTAATACCAGTGTAATACCAGTCCAGTGTAATACCAGCCCAGTGTAATACCAGCCCTAGTTCCAGTCCAGTGTAATACCAGCCCAGTGTAATACCAGTCCAGTCTAATACCAGCCCTAGTTCCAGTCCAGTGTAATACCAGCCCTAGTTCCAGCCCAGTGTAATACCAGCCCAGTGTAATACCAGCCCAGTGTAATGCCAGCCCTAGTTCCAGTCCAGTGTAATACCAGTCCAGTGTAATACCAGTCCTAGTTCCAGCCCAGTGTAATACCAGCCCAGTGTAATACCAGCCCAGTGTAATACCAGCCTAGTGTAATACCAGTCCAGTGTAATACCAGTGTAATACCATCCCAGTGTAATACCAGCCCAGTGTAATACCAGCCCAGTGTAATACCAGTGTAATACCAGTCTAATGTAATACCAGTGTAATACCAGTCCAGTGTAATACCAGCCCAGTGTAATACCAGTGTAATACCAGTCCAGTGTAATACCAGTCCAGTGTAATACCAGTGTAATACCAGTCCAGTGTAATACCAGTGTAATACCAGCCCAGTGTAATACCAGCCCAGTGTAATACCAGTGTAATACCAGTCCAGTGTAATACCAGCCCAGTGTAATACCAGTGTAATACCAGTGTAATACCAGTCCAGTGTAATACCAGTGTAATACCAGTCCAGTGTAATACCAGTGTAATACCAGTCCAGTGTAATACCAGCCCAGTGTAATACCAGTGTAATACCAGCCCAGTGTAATACCAGCCCAGTGTAATACCAGTGTAATACCAGCCCAGTGTAATACCAGTCCAGTGTAATACCAGCCCAGTGTAATACCAGTCCAGTGTAATACCAGCCCAGTGTAATACCAGCGCAGTGTAATACCAGCCTTGTTCCAGCTGTAGACTGTGGGGTTATTATGGGGCTGTACACTGTGGCTGTGGGGTTATTATGGGATGTACACTGTGGCTGTGGGGTTATTATGGGGCTGTACACTGTGGGGTTATTATGGGGCTGTACACTGTGGGGTTATTATGGGATGTACACTGTGGCTGTGGGGTTATTATGGGATGTACACTGTGGCTGTGGGGTTATTATGGGATGTACACTGTGGCTGTGGGGTTATTATGGGGCTGTACACTGTGGGGTTATTATGGGGCTGTACACTGTGGGGTTATTATGGGATGTACACTGTGGCTGTGGGGTTATTATGGGATGTACACTGTGGCTGTGGGGTTATTATGGGATGTACACTGTGGCTGTGGGGTTATTATGGGCTGTACACTGTGGCTGTGGGGTTATTATGGGATGTACACTGTGGATGTGGGGTTATTATGGGCTGTGTGCTCTGTGCTGTTATCAGGCAAGGTGGTCCAGGTGTCATTTTCACCAGCTGGCTGTCTAATCAGTGTGACGAGCCCCTGGGAGAAGGGTTGAGAGACCCCTGGGGCCCCTGGTAGAGGGGGTGGGAGACCCCGGGCGAACATTGGGGGCCACTGCCTCAGTGACCAGGGGAGAGGAGGGAGGGAGGGAGGGAGGGAGGGAGGGAGGGAAGGAAGGAAGGAAGGAAGGAAGGAAGGAAGGAAGGAAGGAAGGAAGGAGGGGAGGTGTAATTGATTTAAGTGAAAGCTCCCCTGTGCAACCTACAAATGCACGCACAGAGCACACACACAGACAGACAGACAGACAGACAGACAGACAGACAGACAGACAGACAGACAGACAGACAGACAGACAGACAGACAGACAGACAGACAGACAGACAGACAGACAGACAGACAGACAGACAGACAGACAGACAGACAGACAGACAGACAGACAGACAGACAGACAATATGGGCATGTATGCTAATGTAACAGGAGGGGGAGAGCAGGGGAGGAAGGGAGGGGAGGGGGGTTATGAGTGATGTCACTCCCTCAGGGACAGAGTGGTGATTAAAGCTCACGTAGCGCCGGGGGATGTGTGTGTGTGTGTGTGTGTGTGTGTGTGTGTGTGTGTGTGTGTGTGTGTGTGTGTGTGTGTGTGTGTGTGTGTGTGTGCGTGCGTGCGTGCGTGCGTGCGCGCGTGCGTGCGTGCGTGCGTGCGTGCGTGCGTGCGTGCGTGCGTGCGTGCGTGCGTTATTCCGTCTCATCTCACACAACAGAGGCATCTCAACACGAGAGTGCTGACAATTGTTTCACTAATTCATTGATTTCTTTCTTTATTTTAATGTCCATCCATTAAGACTGAATCAGACTATTCTCCCCCAGTCTACCCTAGTCTACCCTAGTCTCCCCCAGTCTCCCCTATTCTCCCCCAGTCTACCCTCGTCTCCCCTAGTCTCCCCTAGTCTCCCCAGTCTCCCCCAGTCTCCCCTAGTCTCCCCCAGTCTCCCCTATTCTCCCCCAGTCTACCCTCGTCTCCCCAGTCTCCCCTAGTCTCCCCTAGTCTCCCCAGTCTCCCCTAGTCTCCCCAGTCTCCCCCAGTCTCCCTAGTCTCCCCCAGTCTACCCTCGTCTCCCCTAGTCTCCCCCAGTCTACCCTCGTCTCCCCTAGTCTACCCTCGTCTCCCCTAGTCTCCCCAGTCTAACCTCGTCTCCCCAGTCTCCCCAGTCTCCCCAGTCTCCCCAGTCTCCCCCAGTCTCCCCTAGTCTCCCCCAGTCTCCCCACTGTCTCCCCCAGTCTCCCCTCAGTCTCCCTAGTCTCCCCCAGTCTCCCCCAGTCTCCCCTAGTCTCCCCCAGTCTCCCCTAGTCTCCCCCAGTCTCCCCTAGTCTCCCCTAGTCTCCTCTAGTCTCCCCCAGTCTCCCCTAGTCTCCCCAGTCTCCCCTAGTCTCCCCCAGTCTCCCCTAGTCTTCCCCCAGTCTCCCCCAGTCTCCCCTAGTTTCCCCCAGTCTCCCCTAGTTTCCCCCAGTCTCCCCCAGTCTCCCCTAGTCTCCCTAGTTTCCGCCCAGTCTCCCTAGTTTCCCCCAGTCTCCCCCAGTCTCACCTAGTCTCCCTAGTTTCGCCCAGTCTCCCTAGTTTCCCCCAGTCTCCCCTAGTCTCCCCCAGTCTCCCTAGTTTCCCCCAGTCTCCCCTAGTTTCCCCCAGTCTCCCCAGTCTCACCTAGTCTCCCTAGTTTCGCCCAGTCTCCCCTAGTTTCCCCCAGTCTCACCCTAGTCTCCCCTAGTTTCGCCCAGTCTCCCTAGTTTCCCCCTAATCTCCCTAGTTTCCCCCAGTCTCCCTAGTTTCCCCCAGTCTCCCTAGTTTCCCCCAGTCTCCCTAGTTTCCCCCAGTCTCCCCTAGTTTCCCCCAGTCTCCCTAGTTTCCCCTAGTCTCCCGTAGTCTCCCCTAGTTTCCCCTAGTCTCCCGTAGTCTTCCCTAGTTTCGCCCAGTCTCCCCTAGTTTCCCCCAGTCTCCCCTAGTTTCGCCCAGTCTCCCCTAGTTTCCCCCAGTCTCCCCTAGTTTCCCCTAGTCTCCCGTAGTCTCCCCTAGTTTCCCCTAGTCTCCCGTAGCCTTCCCTAGTTTCCCCCAGTCTCCCCTAGTTTCCCCCAGTCTCCCCTAGTTTCGCCCAGTCTCCCCTAGTTTCCCCTAGTCTCCCGTAGTCTCCCCTAGTTTCCCCTAGTCTCCCGTAGTCTTCCCTAGTTTCCCCTAGTCTCCTGTAGTCTCCTCTAGTTTCGCCCAGTCTCCCCTAGTTTCCCCTAGTCTCCCGTAGTCTTCCCTAGTTTCCCCCAGTCTCCCCTATTCATCCATCTCCTCTTTCCCTCCTTCTCCCCTATTCTCCCACTCAACACCCAGCACCCTCTGTGGTTAACCTGAGATGA
Organism: Oncorhynchus gorbuscha; assembly: GCF_021184085.1. Classification (NCBI taxonomy): domain Eukaryota; kingdom Metazoa; phylum Chordata; class Actinopteri; order Salmoniformes; family Salmonidae; genus Oncorhynchus; species Oncorhynchus gorbuscha. The sequence goes on from NW_025751043.1 coordinate 16,282, forward strand.
ACTGCCAAACCCATCACCTTTTCCAATACTGAGCTTTTTCAAATGAGCCTTTTCAAAGGAACCCAGCTTGTCATTATGTCATAATGGGCAATATGGGAAGAATGACTCCCTGAATGACAATTGAAGTAACTGGCATCCGCTTCAAACCCAAAACACTGCTAATAAACGCCTGGCTTTGACCACCATCTTTAGGAGAGAGAGAGAGAGAGAGAGAGAGAGAGAGAGAGAGAGAGAGAGAGAGAGAGAGAGAGAGAGAGAGAGAGAGAGAGAGAGAGAGAGAGAGAGAGAGAGAGAGAGAGAGAGAGAGAGAGAGAGAGAGAGAGAGAGAGAGAGAGAGAGAGAGAGAGAGAGAGAGAGGAGAGAGAGAGAGAGAGAGAGAGAGAGAGAGAGAGAGAGAGGAGAGAGAGAGAGAGAGAG
>NW_025751044.1:0-16698 GCF_021184085.1 Oncorhynchus gorbuscha
AACTGCCTTATAAATTAGGGTTATTTTAGATGATGACACCTAGCCATATAGTTAGCTTGCTAACGATAGCTACTGAAACAGATGATGTTGTTTTGCTATGTTTTGGGGAAAAACATTGTTTGCGTCCATGAGAGGGCTAGCTTTTTTATGACCAGCACGGTAGGTGCGCCAGACAACTTGACCCTCATCATAGCATGCGTATCGATGAATCGTTGTGACATATGAAATACGAGGTGATGGTGTAATCAATCAATAACTAGGTAGAAAATGAATGATCACGTTAAATGATTATGTGACGTGCAGTCATATTCAGGTCCTGATTGGTCAACAAGCTTATTTGACACGTCAAACAGTGTGTATTATTTGACATTCAAGGACTCAAACGGCGTTCCATAGAAATCCTGGTTGAGAATGTTAACTGTACTAGAATGCTTAAAAAGGACGCAACATTTTTAAATATCGGTTATCGGTTATCGGTGTCGGTATTAGATTTTTTGGCAAGGAAATATCGGATATCGGTATCGGCCCAAACGTTATATCAGTGCATCACTAGTGGAAACTGATCTGCCCTTCGTAACCTTCTGCCAAATGTATGACCATATTAGAGACAAATATTTCCCTCGGATTACACAGATCCACAAAGAATTAAAAAACACACCAATTTTGAAAAATTCACATATCTATTGGGTGAAATAGCACAGTGTGCCATCACAGCAGCAAGATTTGTGACCTGTTGCCTTAAGAAAAGGGCAGCCAGTGAAGTACAAACACCATTGTAAATACAACCCATAGTTATGTTCATTTATTTCCCTTTTTGTACTTTAACTATTTGCACATAACATGTGAAATGTCTTTATTCTTTTGTGAGTGTAATGTTTACTGTTATTTTTATTGTTAATTTTACTTTTGTTTTTATTATCTACTTCAATTGCTTTGGCAATGTTAACATATGTTTTCCAAGTAAATAAAGCCCTTAAATGTAATTCAATTGAGAGAGAGAGAGAGAGAGAGAGAGAGAGAGAGAGAGAGAGAGAGAGAGAGAGAGAGAGAGAGAGAGAGAGAGAGAGAGAGAGAGAGAGAGAGATATATACACACACAGGGTGTGAAGTCCATTAACACCATTCTTCTTCTTCTCCTCCTTCTTCTTTAACTACAGATTAGTTCATAACTGACTGTCAAAAGCAATATAATGTCCTCTATTCTCTACAAGTCTATGGTAGGTAAAGCTCTGCCTGATCTCAGCTCACTGGTCACGATAACAACACCCACCCGTAACCACGCACTCCAACAGGTATATCTCACTGGTCATCCCAAAGCCAACACCTCCTTTGGCCGCATTTCCTTCCAGTTCTCTGCTGCCAGTGACTGGAACGAATTGCAAAAATCGCTGAAGCTGGAGACTTACATTTCCCTCACTAACTTTCACTAGCTTCCTTACTCGCACACGCCTTTTCAGTTCTGCGCACAAAGTTTTGATGGGATTGAGGTCAGGGATTTGTGATGGCCACTCCAATTCGCTTGACTTTGTCGTCCTTAAGCCATTTTGCCACAACTTTGAAAGTATGCTTGGGGTCATTGTCCATTTGGAAGACCTATTTGCGACCAAGCTTTAACTTCCTGACTGATGCCATGAGATGTTGCTTCAACATATCCACATCATTTTCCTCCCTCATGATGCCATCCATTTTGTTAAGTGCACCAGTCCCTCCTGCAGCAAAGCACCCCCGCAACCCCCACAAGCACCCCCATGCTTCACAGTTGGGATGGTGTTCTTCTACTTATAAGCATCCCCCTTTTTCCTCCAAACATAACAATGGTCATTATGGCCAAACAGTTCTATTTTTGTTTCATCAGACCAGAGGACATTTCTCCAAAAAGTATGATCTTTGTCCCCATGTGCAGTTGCAAACCGTAGTCTGTCTTTTGTATGGCGATTTTGGAGCAGTGGCTTCTTCCTTGCTGAGCGGCCTTTCAGGTTAGGCCGATATTGGACTCGTTTTGCTGTGGATATAGATACTTTAGTACCTGTTTCCTCCAGAATCTTCACAAGGTCCTTTGCTGTTGTTCTGGGATTGATTTTCACTTTTTGCACCAAAATATGTTCATCTCTAGGAGACAGAACGCGTCTCCTTTCTGAGCTGTATGACAGCCCCGTGGACCCATGGTGTTTATACTTGCCTACTATTGTTTGTACAAATGAACGTGGTACCTTCAGGGGTTTGGAAATTGCTCCCAAGGATGAACCAGACTTTTGGAGGTCTACTATTTTGTTTCTGAGGTCTTGGTTGATTTCTTTTGAGTTTCCCATGATGTCAAGCAAAGAGGCACTGAGTTTGAAGTTAGGTCTTGAAATACATCCACAGGTACACCTCCAATTGACTCAAATTATGTCAATTAGCCATTAGTCAGAAGCTTCTAAAGCCATGACATTATTTGGGGGAATTTTCCAAGCTGTTTAAAGGCACAGTCAATTTAGTATATGTAAACTTCTGACCCACTGGAATCGTGATAAAGTGAAATAATCTGTCTATAAACAATTGTTAGAAAAATGACTTATGTCATGCATGAAGCAGATGTCCTTACCGACTTGTCAAAACTATAGTTTGTTAACAAGACAGTTGAAAAATGAGTTTTAATGACTCCAACCTAAGTGTATGTAAGCTTCCGACTTCAACTGTATATCCATCCTTTCTAAAATCTTTGAAAACCAAGTTAATAAACAGATCACCGACCATTTCGAATCTCACCGTTCCTTCTCCACTATGTAATCTGGTTTCGAACTGGTCATGGGTGCACCTCAGCCATGCTCAAAGTCCTAAATTATATCATAAGGCCATTGATAAAAGACAGTACTGTGCAAGGCTTTCGACTCTGTCAATCACCACATTCTTATTGGCAGACTCAACAGCCTTGGCTTCTCAAATGACTGCCTCGCATGGTTCACCAACTACTTCTCAGACAGGGTTCAGTGTGTCAAATCGGAGGGCCTGTTGCCCGGACCTCTGGCAGTTTCTATGGGGGTTCCACACGGTTAAATTCTCGGGCCGACTCTTTTCTTTGTGCATATCAATGATGTCGCTCTTGCTGCTGGTGATTCTCTGATCCACCTCTACGCAGACGACACCATTCGGTATACATCTGGCCCTTCTTTGGACAGTGTGCTAACAAAACTACAAACAAGCTTCAACGCCATGCAACACTCCTTCCGTGGCCTCCAACTGCTTTTCAATGCTCGTAAAACTAAGTGCATGCTCTTCAACCGATCGTTGCCCGCACCCTCCTGCCCGACTAGCATCACTACCCTGGACGGTTCTGACTTAGAATATGTGGACAACTACATATACCTAGGTGTCTGGTTAGACTGTAAACTCTCCTTCCAGACTCACATTAAGCATCGTCAATCCAATATTACATCTAGAATCAGCTTCCTATTTCACAACAAAGCCTCCTTCACTCATGCCGCCAAACATACCCTCGTAAAACTGACTATCCTACCGATCCTTGACCGGCGATGTCATTTACAAAATAGCCCCAAAACTCTACTCAGCAAACTGGATGTAGTCTATCACAGTGCCTTCCGTGTTATCACCAAAGCCCCATATACTACCCACCACTGTGACCTGTATGCTCTTGTTGGCTGGCCCTCACTACATATCTGTCGCCAAACCAACTGGCTTCAGGTCATCAATAAGTCTTTGCTTGGTAAAGCCCGCTTTATCTCAGCTCACTGGTCACCATAGCAACACCCACCCGTAGCACACGCTCCAGCAGGCATATTGCACTGGTCCTCCCCAAAGCAAACACTTCCTTTGGTCGCCTTTCCTTCCAGTTCTCTGCTGCCAATGACTGGAACGAATTGCAAAAATATTTCAGAGCATCTTACCGATCACTGTACCTGTACTCAGCCAATCTGTAAATAGCACACCCGACTACCTCATCCCCATATTATTATTTACCCTCTTGCTCTTTTGCACCCCAAGTATCTCTACTTGCACATCATCATCACATCTATCCTTCAATATTAATGATAAATTGTAATTATTTTTGCCTCTATGCCCTATTTATTGCCTTAACTCCCTATTCTTCTGCATTTGCACACACTGCATATAGGATCTTTCTATTTTCCTTGACTGTACGTTTGTTTATGTGTAACTCTGTGTTGTTGTTTTTGTCGCACTGCTTTGCTTTATCTTGACCAGGTCGCAGTTGTAAATGAGAACTTGTTCTCACCTGGCCTACCTGGTTAAATAAAGGTGTTCTCACCTGGCCTACCTGGTTAAATAAAGGTGAAATAAAAATACATTTTAAAAAGCTGTCTTCAGAGATTTAGTTTAGTTACCAGACGGGTCAATAGGTTAGTGACAGTGTGGATCAACTCCAGGAAGTATGATGGGCTACTCTGGCCTGTCTGCGCTGGCCTGTCTGGGGCCTGCCTGCCTGTCTCTAGAGATAATATCTCTATATTCTATTATAGGATTCACAGTAACGGTCAGACTTCCAGTCAGAGGTTAGGGAACTAGGACCCAGTGAAGACATCCCTGAGAAGATTTGAGAGCTGTGGGGCTCAGGAACAACTGTTAGAGGCTATAGGAAACCAGTGGTGGGATCTAATGTGACAGGTAATGAGGCTACAATCAATGTAATGAGGAGTGTATCACTGACTCTTTTTAGAAACGTATTTGTCTTTTCAGCTTCTACCGCTGTCTCTATAACAACTAGAACCTCTACAACCATGGACACTTGATCTGTGTTCCAAATGGCACCATATTCTTTATGTAGTGCACTGCCCATAGGGTTCTGGTTAAAAGTAGTGCACTCTAGGGAATAGGATACCATTTGGGAGGCACACTTGGTCAGCGGCACTACCCAAGTCATAGACTATTTTCTCTGCCCCCGCGACAAGAGGCACTGGTGCATCAAGTCTGACACCAACAGTCTCTTGACAAGCTTCTCCCCAAGCAATCGACTGATACATAGCTAACAAAATAGCTACACGGACCGAGTTGACCTTTTATCTTTATTGACCTTTTATTTCAGTATTCGCAAGGTCTCTATGCACACTCTCAGGGCCCAACACACTCTCAGGGCCCTACACACTGTCACTCCAACACACTCTCAGGGCCCTACACACTGTCACTCCAACACACTCTCAGGGCCCTACACACTGTCACTCCAAGACACTCTCAGGGCCATACACTGTCACTCCAACACACTCTCAGGGCCCTACACTGTCACTCCAACACACTCTCAGGGCCCAACACACTCTCAGGGCCCTACACACTGTCACTCCAACACACTCTCAGGGCCCTACACACTGTCACTCTAACACACTCTCAGGGCCCTACACACTGTCACTCAACACACTCTCAGGGCCCTACACACTGTCACTCCAACACACTCTCAGGGCCCTACACACTGTCACTCCAACACACTCTCAGGGCCCTACACACTGTCACTCAACACACTCTCAGGGCCCTACACACTCACACACTGTCACTCCAACACACTCTCAGGGCCCTACACACTCTCAGGGCCCTACACACTGTCACTCCAACACACTCTCAGGGCCCTACACACTGTCACTCCAACACACTCTCAGGGCCCTACACGCTGTCACTCCAACACACTCTCAGGGCCCTACACACTCACACACTGTCACTCCAACACACTCTCAGGGCCCTACACACTGTCACGCCAACACACTCTCAGGGCCCAACACACTCTCAGGGCCCTACACACTGTCACTCCAACACACTCTCAGGGCCCTACACACTGTCACTCCAACACACTCTCAGGGCCCTACACACTCACACACACTGTCACTCCAACACACTCTCAGGGTCCTACACACTCACACACTGTCACTCCAACACACTCTCATGGCCCTACACACTGTCACTCCAACACACTCTCAGGGCCCTACACACTCACACACACTGTCACTCCAACAACACTCTCAGGGCCCTACACACTGTCACTCCAACACACTCTCAGGGCCCTACACTCTCACACACACTGTCACTCCAACACACTCTCAGGGCCCTACACACTGTCACTCCAACACACTGTCAGGGCCCTACACACTCACACACACTGTCACTCCAACACACTCTCAGGGCCCTACACACTGTCACTCCAACACACTCTCAGGGCCCTACACACTCACACACACTGTCACTCCAACACACTCTCAGGGCCCTACACACTGTCACTCCAACACACTCTCAGGGCCCTACACACTCACACTGTCACTCCAACACACTCTCAGGGCCCTACACACTGTCACTCCAACACACTCTCAGGGCCCTACACACTCACACACACTGTCACTCCAACACACTCTCAGGCACTCTCAGGGCCCTACACACTGTCACTCCAACACACTCTCAGGGCCCTACACACTCACACACACTGTCACTCCCACACTCTCAGAGCCCTACACACTCACATACTGTCAGTCCAACACACTCTCAGGGCCCTACACACTCACATACTGTCAGTCCAACACACTCTCAGGGCCCTACACACTCACACACATTGTCACTCCAACACACTCTCAGGGCCCTACACACTCACACACACTGTCACTCCAACACACTCTCAGGGCCCTACACACTGTCACTCCAACACACTCTCAGGGCCCTACACACTCACACACTGTCACTCCAACACACTCCCAGGGCCCTACACACTCACACACACTGTCACTCCAACACACTCTCAGGGCCCTACACACTCACACACTGTCACTCCAACACACTCTCAGGGCCCTACACACTCACACACACTGTCACTCCAACACACTCTCAGGGCCCTACACACTCACACACACTGTCACTCCAACACACTCTCAGGGCCCTACACACTCACCCACTGTCACTCCAACACACTCTCAGGGCCCTACACACTCACACACACTGTCACTCCAACACACTCTCAGGGCCCTACACACTCACACACACTGTCACTCCAACACACTCTCAGGGCCCTACACACTCACACACACTGTCACTCCAACACACACACAAACACTCACTCCATCATTTTCTCTTTTTTGGCTATTACTGACTGTTAGCATACCAGCTGTTGGCTATTACTGACTGTTAGCATACCAGCTGTTAGCTATTACTGACTGTTAGCATACAATCTGTTGGCTATTACTGACTGTTAGCATACCAGCTGTTGGCTATTACTGACTGTTAGCATACAATCTGTTGGCTATTACTGACTGTTAGCTTACCAATTGTTGGCTATTACTGACAGTTAGCATACCAACTGTTGGCTATTACTGACTGTTAGCATACCAACTGTTGGCTATTACTGACTGTTAGCCTACCAACTGTTAGCTATTGCAGACTGTTAGCCTACCAACTGTTAGCTATTACTGACTGTTATCATACCAACTGTTAGCTATTACAGACTGTTAGCCTACCAACTGTTGGCTATTACTGACTGTTAACATACCAACTGTTGGCTATTACTGACTGTTAGCATACCAACTGTTGGCTATTACTGACTGTTAGCCTACCAACTGTTAGCTATTACAGACTGTTAGCCTACCAACTGTTAGCTATTACTGACTGTTATCATACCAACTGATGTCTCTCTTTTCTCTTTGCCCTCAATTGTACCACCACTTTCTCACCCTCTCTGCAGATGTTCCATCTGTTTGTTGGTATACCGTGAGTAAACTCATTCACCATAACAGAACACACACACACACAAATGCACGCTAGCACACACACAAAACACACCCACCACTCTGTCGTGCTACTCCTGTGAACAACCGACACACTCTCTCTAATTATGAGGGGTGTGAGAAATACAAATCAGCACATTTTCACTCGCAATTGGTGGAAATTGAATTTTTATATTGAAGTGTGGAAGATAACAAAAAGCCATCACAATACACCAAACCCTTAAAGTGTCTACTGTACAAATGTTCTTTCATTACTTCATAATATTGTGAATATTGTGAACTAATAAACATCGCCCTTTTCATTCTCCCATGCAATTGTGCACACACACACAGACACACAGACACACACACACACACACACACACACACACACACACACACACACACACACACACACACACACACACACACACACACACACACACACACACACACACACACACACACACACACACACACACACACACACACACACACACACACACACACACACACACACACACACACACATACAATTCATTCTCTCCCATTACATGTTTTCTCATGTTTAAAAGGAGGAGAATTATACCATGGATCTCAATTGCAACCTCAACCTCAACTGCAGCAAGCTTTAATATCAAACTTTTTATTATTAAGTAAGAAATAATGAAAAACACATTCCTGTTTATCCCTGGCTATGTTACATCATATGCCTGACTCCTGGATAAACAATATATTGCCATGAGAAAAAAATGCTACAGAATACTGAGAAATGCATGAGTGGGGCCCAACTAAAAGTCAAACAAGAAAAACCAAAAGTTAGAAGAACTGTAAGTATGGGAGCTATAGATAAAGGTTTATGGGAGCTATAGATAAAGGTTTATGGCAGCTATAGATAAAGGTTTATGGGAGCTATAGATAAAGGTTTATGGGAGCTATAGATAAAGGTTTATGGGAGCTATAGATAAAGGTTTATGGGAGCTATAGATAAAGGTTTATGGGAGCTATAGATAAAGGTTTATGGGAGCTATAGATAAAGGTTTATGGGAGCTATAGATAAAGGTTTATGGGAGCTATAGATAAAGGTTTATGGGAGCTATAGATAAAGGTTTATGGGAGCTATAGATAAAGGTTTATGGCAGCTATAGATAAAGGTTTATGGGAGCTATAGATAAAGGTTTATGGGAGCTATAGATAAAGGTTTATGGGAGCTATAGATAAAGGTTTATGGGAGCTATAGATAAAGGTTTATGGGAGCTATAGATAAAGGTTTATGGGAGCTATAGATAAAGGTTTATGGGAGCTATAGATAAAGGTTTATGGGAGCTATAGATAAAGGTTTATGGGAGCTATAGATAAAGGTTTATGGGAGCTATAGATAAAGGTTTATGGGAGCTATAGATAAAGGTTTATGGGAGCTATAGATAAAGGTTTATGGGAGCTATAGATAAAGGTTTATGGGAGCTATAGATAAAGGTTTATGGGAGCTATAGATAAAGGTTTATGGGAGCTATAGATAAAGGTTATTTACTACCCTTGAGTAACTGCCAAACATACTTCTCTCAGAGCTACCTGGCCAGTAGTTTCATCCTATTGTCTCAACATCCCTGGCTACATCAACAAGACGCTGAGGTTCTCAGGGCTTCATTCAAAGCTGCAGCAAAGAAACTTAGCTTGACAACCCAGGTGAACGAGGAGTATGTAGACTGAACGCATAACAGCCCCATGCTGTTATAGATGGATGGGAAACTAAGTCCTGCTTGACAGTGTGGTATTGATCTCACAGATTCTCAGAGTTTCTGACAGAGCTCTCCTGACACATGATGACAGACCCATGAGAGCAGATACATCTGGCTGTTGTTCATTCTAACTCATGGGATAATATGTGCAGTAGGGTTCTATGGAAATTGCACAAATGTGGCGTGTGTGTGTTTATGATTGTATTAGCTTGAGTGAGATTGCTGCTGTCTCTCTGGCAACCAGATGCAACAAAACTAAAGTCCTTAAGATGCCTGTTCAATGCTGTAAGAGATGAGTGGTTGAGAGTGGAGAGGGTTTGAGTGGCCCTCAGACGGTGTCTGTCTGCTAAATGGATTTGTGATTTCACACGGTAGATCGTTTTTGATGAGGGAGAGGAATTCAGGTTGACGCAGAGTGTCTCTGTAAGAGAGTTCTCAAGTTGCTGTGTGTAATTTGAGAGAGCATTACCGGTGTCACTCATACAAGCACACCGACAATCGTACTGTCCATACAACACACACACTTGATTTTCCTATTTTGGTTCCAAATTGTTGCTAATTCAAGGATGTCTGTTCATTCAGCTACAGCGTGTATGATGACAGGATTAAAGGGGGAAATATTGACGGGGGGTTTCTGATGATTCACAATACAGAAAATGCCCTATGCTTTAAAAGAGACACATTTGTGAAAATGTTTTAAGAAATTATAGAACACCTTTGGGTTTTTGTGCGTCAGAAAAAAGGACAAACAAAAGAAATGTGGTTAGCAGTTCACAGTAAATATTTTACATTTAGCAAATTCATATTTATTTTCCTAATAACCCCATTTTCCTAAATGGAGGGCTTTATGGGTCAAGGAGATAAAACGCACATAAATATGGGAGCCGCTTGGCTGTTTTGTTACAGTTACGATAACAACTCCTCTCTCTAAATTATACCAGGGATTAAGCTGCGGCTCTGAAGACAGCCAAGGACAGCCAAATGGAAAGATGATATCAATCTAAGACGCTAAATCTATTCATTTAGTCCGCGTCCCAAACAGCACCCTATTCCTTCTGCAGTGCATTACCGTTGACCAGGGCCCATAGGGCTAAGGTCTGAAGTAGTGCACTGGCCTATAAGGAAAGAAAGCCATTTGGGACGGACCCTAGAAAGCAGTTGGAACTCATGAAACGTCTTCTTTCTGGTTTAAAGAAGAAGGGGGGGGGAGAGGGATGAGTGGAGTTATTTTCCATCCATTAGTGGACCATTGCATGAGAGACAGATGATATGAACATAATTTACCTTCCACATCTCCACTTAATGAGGTAATCACATCATAATCGAGGAAGGCACCGGCCGTTACGTCGCACTCACTGACTCTTCTAGCACAGAGGTGAAATCGAATCAGGTAGAAAACCCATTTTACTCCGGCATTTTTCATTAAATACCCTCAGGCCGGTCTATTTAATTCTGACAGTGAAGGATTTTGAAATTGTGTGTGTCCGTTACTCTTTAACAGACTGAGGAGAAACATAAGGCCAAGAGAGCAAAACAAAAACTCGAAGACCTACTGGATTAACAAAGCTGTAAGACAATTCGTTCTCATGCAGTCACTTCGCACTGCATACCATTGTCCTATTGAACCCTGACCTTGGACGATTTTGAGATATGGTGCGTGAGAAGGATTTCTACATGAATTCCAATGGAACATTGGAACACTTTCCGTCAAGACTACTCTCTCCATGGCTGCCTCCACTGGCATTTACCTTGAGTCCTACTTGAAGGCGAATGCAGCAACGCCTCGATGTGCCTACATGAAAATCAATCCTTCAGGATATATTTTAAATCCAAATACAGGACTTTTAACTGGTCAAGGTGGGAAAAAAATCTGTTCAAAAGGCGAAAACAGGTCACGCAAAGAAACTGTCATGTTTGTCATTTATTGTCATGTCTTGTCCCTGTGCTCCCCATGCTATTCGTTTCCCTCTGCTGGTCTTGTTTGGTTCTATCCCTCTCTCTCCCCCTCCCTCTCTCACTCTCTCGCTCTCTCTTCTCTCTGTCGTTCCGTTCCTGCTCCCAGCTGTTCCTATTCCCCTAATCATCATTTAGTCTTCCCACACCTGTTCCCGATCCTTTCCCCTGATTAGATTCCCTATTTATTCCTTTGTAATCCGTTCCTGTTCCGTCGGTTCCTTATATTGTATTCACCATGCTGTGATTGCGTTTCGCCCTGTCCTGTCGTGTTTTTTGCCGTGATTGTGTATCACCCTGTTCTGTCGTGTTTTGTGCCTTCATCAGACGCTGCGTGTGAGCAGGTGTCTCAGTCGACTACGGCCTGCGCCTACCCGAAGCGACCTGCAGTCTGTGGCCGCTTCTCCAGTTGTTTTCCCTCTACAAATCTAGAGGATGTCAGTTATTCCGTTTTGAACATTATTAAACTCTGCTTCTGTTAAGTCGCTTTTGGGTCCTCTTTTACCAGCATGACAGAAGGAACCGACCAAGGAATGGACCCAGCGACTTCAGACGCTCGTTACACTGCCGTCGAGTTCCAAGGAGCCATGCTCGGCAGACACGAGCAGGAATTGTCTGCTGCTCGCCATGCCGTGGAGAACCTGGCCGCTCAGGTTTCCGACCTCTCTGGACAGTTCCAGAGTCTACGTCTCGTGCCACCTGTTACTCCCTGGCCTGCCGAGCCTCCAGAACCCAGGGTTAATAACCCACCTTGCTACTCCGGGCAGCCCACTGAGTGCCGCTCCTTTCTCACGCAGTGTGAGATTGTGTTCTCTCTCCAACCCCACACATACTCTAGAGAGAGAGCTCGGGTTGCTTACGTCATTTCACTCCTTACTGGCCGGGCTCGAGAATGGGGCACAGCTATCTGGGAGGCAAGGGCTGATTGCTCTAACAGATTCCAGAACTTTAAAGAGGAGATGATTCGGGTTTTGACCGTTCAGTTTTTGGTGAGGAGGCTTCTAGGGCCCTGGCTTCCTTATGCCAAGGTGAACGGTCCATAACGGATTATTCCATTGAGTTTCGCACTCTTGCTGCCTCTAGTGAGTGGAACGAGCCGGCGCTGCTCGCTCGTTTTCTGGAGGGACTCCACGCAGCGGTTAAGGATGAGATTCTTTCCCGGGAGGTTCCTTCAGATGTGGACTCTTTGATTGCTCTCGCCATCCGCATAGAACGACGGGTAGATCTTCGTCACCGGGCTCGTGGAAGAGAGCTCGCATCAACGGTGTTTCCCTGCTCCGCATCGCAACCATCTCCCTCCTCTGGCTTTGAGACTGAGCCCATGCAGCTGGGAGGGATTCGCATCTCGAATAAGGAGAGGGAACAGAGGATCACCAACCGCCTGTGCCTCTATTGCGGAGTTGCTGGACATTTTGTTATTTCATGTCCAGTAAGAGGCCAGAGCCCATCAGTAAGCGGAGGGCTACTGGTGAGCGCTACTACTCAGGTCCCTTCATCTAGATCTTGTACTACTATGTCGGTCCATCTACGCTGGACCGGTTCGGGTGCTACATGCAGTGCTTTGATTGACTCTGGGGCTGAGGGTTGTTTCATGGACGAAGCATGGGCTCGGAAACATAACATTCCTTTCAGACCGTTAGACAGGCCTACGCCCATGTTTGCCTTAGATGGTAGTCATCTTCCCAGTATCAAATTTGAGACACTACCTTTAACTCTCACAGTATCTGGTAACCACAGTGAGACTATGTCTTTTTTGATTTTCCGTTCACCGTTTACACCTGTTGTTTTGGGTCACCCCTGGCTTGTATGTCATAATCCTTCTATTAATTGGTCTAGTAATTCTATCCTATCCTGGAACGTTTCTTGTCATGTGAAGTGTTTAATGTCTGCCATCCCTCCCATTTCTTCTGTCCCTACTTCTCAGGAGGAACCTGGCGATTTGACAGGAGTGCCGGAGGAATATCATGATCTGCGCACGGTCTTCAGTCGGTCCCGAGCCAGCTCCCTTCCTCCTCACCGGTCGTATGATTGTAGTATTGATCTCCTTCCGGGGACCACTCCTCCTCGAGGTAGACTATACTCTCTGTCGGCTCCCGAACGTAAGGCTCTCGAGGATTATTTGTCTGTGTCTCTTGACGCCGGTACCATAGTGCCTTCTTCCTCTCCGGCCGGGGCGGGGTTCTTTTTTGTTAAGAAGAAGGACGGTACTCTGCGCCCCTGCGTGGATTATCGAGGGCTGAATGACATAACGGTTAAGAATCGTTATCCGCTTCCCCTTATGTCATCAGCCTTCGAGATTCTGCAGGGAGCGAGGTGCTTTACTAAGTTGGACCTTCGTAACGCTTACCATCTCGTGCGCATCAGAGAGGGGGACGAGTGGAAAACGGCGTTTAATACTCCGTTAGGGCATTTTGAGTACCGGGTTCTGCCGTTCGGTCTCGCCAATGCGCCAGCTGTTTTTCAGGCATTAGTTAATGATGTTCTGAGAGACATGCTGAACATTTTTGTTTTTGTCTATCTTGACGATATCCTGATTTTCTCCGTCACTCGAGATTCATGTTCAGCACGTTCGACGTGTTCTACAGCGCCTTTTAGAGAATTGTCTCTACGTAAAGGCTGAGAAGTGCTCTTTTCATGTCTCCTCCGTTACTTTTCTCGGTTCTGTTATTTCCGCTGAAGGCATTCAGATGGATTCCGCTAAGGTCCAAGCTGTCAGTGATTGGCCCGTTCCAAGGTCACGTGTCGAGTTGCAGCGCTTTTAGGTTTCGCTAATTTCTATCGGCGTTTCATTCGTAATTTCGGTCAAGTTGCTGCCCCTCTCACAGCTCTTACTTCTGTCAAGACGTGTTTTAAGTGGTCCGGTTCCGCCCAGGAGCTTTTGATCTTCTAAAGAACGTTTTACGTCCGCTCCTATCCTCGTTACTCCTGACGTCACTAGACAATTCATTGTCGAGGTTGACGCTTCAGAGGTAGGCGTGGGAGCCATTCTATCCCAGCGCTTCCAGTCTGACGATAAGGTTCATCCTTGCGCTTATTTTTCTCATCGCCTGTCGCCATCTGAGCGCAACTATGATGTGGGTAACCGTGAACTGCTCGCCATCCGCTTAGCCCTAGGCGAATGGCGACAGTGGTTGGAGGGGGCGACCGTTCCTTTTGTCGTTTGGACAGACCATAAGAACCTTGAGTACATCCGTTCTGCCAAACGACTTAATGCCCGTCAAGCTCGTTGGGCGTTGTTTTTCGCTCGTTTGAGTTTGTGATTTCTTACCGTCCGGGTAGCAAGAACACCAAGCCTGATGCCTTATCCCGTCTGTTTAGTTCTTCTGTGGCTTCTACTGATCCCGAGGGGATTCTTCCTTATGGGCGTGTTGTCGGGTTAACAGTCTGGGGAATTGAAAGACAGGTTAAGCAAGCACTCACGCACACTGCGTCGCCGCGCTGTCCTAGTAACCTCCTTTTCGTTCCTGTTTCCACTCGTCTGGCTGTTCTTCAGTGGGCTCACTCTGCCAAGTTAGCGGGTCATCCCGGTGTTCGAGGCACCCTTGCGTCTATTCGCCAGCGCTTTTGGTGGCCGACTCAGGAGCGTGACACGCGCCGTTTCGTGGCTGCCTGTTCGGACTGCGCGCAGACTAAGTCGGGTAACTCTCCTCCTGCCGGTCGTCTCAGACCGCTCCCCATTCCTTCTCGACCATGGTCTCACATTGCCTTAGACTTCATTACCGGTCTGCCTTTGTCTGCGGGGAAGACTGTGATTCTGACGGTTGTCGATAGGTTCTCTAAGGCGGCACATTTCATTCCCCTCGCTAAACTTCCTTCCGCTAAGGAGACGGCACAAATCATTATTGAGAATGTATTCAGAATTCATGGCCTCCCGTTAGACGCCGTTTCAGACAGAGGTCCGCAATTCACGTCACAGTTTTGGAGGGAGTTCTGTCGTTTGATTGGTGCGTCCGTCAGTCTCTCTTCCGGGTTTCATCCCCAGTCTAACGGTCAAGCAGAGAGGGCCAATCAGACGATTGGTCGCATACTACGCAGCCTTTCTTTCAGAAACCCTGCGTCTTGGGCAGAACAGCTCCCCTGGGCAGAATACGCTCACAATTCGCTTCCTTCGTCTGCTACCGGGTTATCTCCGTTTCAGAGTAGTCTGGGTTACCAGCCTCCTCTGTTCTCATCCCAGCTTGCCGAGTCCAGCGTTCCCTCCGCTCAAGCGTTTGTCCAACGTTGTGAGCGCACCTGGAGGAGGGTGAGGTCTGCACTTTGCCGTTACAGGGCACAGACGGTGAGAGCCGCCAATAAACGCAGGATTAAGAGTCCAAGGTATTGTTGCGGCCAGAGAGTGTGGCTTTCCACTCGCAACCTTCCTCTTACGACAGCTTCTCGTAAGTTGACTCCGCGGTTCATTGGTCCGTTCCGTGTCTCCCAGGTCGTCAATCCTGTCGCTGTGCGACTGCTTCTTCCGCGACATCTTCGTCGCGTCCATCCTGTCTTCCATGTCTCCTGTGTTAAGCCCTTTCTTCGCACCCCGTTCGTCTTCCCTCCCCCCTCCCGTCCTTGTCGAGAGCGCACCTATTTACAAGGTACATAAAATTATGGACATGCGTTCTCGGGGACGGGGTCCAATACCTAGTGGATTGGGAGGGTTACGGTCCTGAGGAGAGGAGTTGGGTTCCGTCTCGGGACGTGCTGGACCGTTCGCTCATCGATGATTTCCTCCGTTGCCGCCAGGATTCCTCCTCGAGTGCGCCAGGAGGCGCTCGGTGAGTGGGGGGGTACTGTCATGTTTGTCATTTATTGTCATGTCTTGTCCCTGTGCTCCCCATGCTATTCGTTTCCCTCTGCTGGTCTTGTTTGGTTCTATCCCTCTCTCTCCCCCTCCTCTCTCACTCTCTCGCTCTCTCTTCTCTCTGTCGTTCCGTTCCTGCTCCCAGCTGTTCCTATTCCCTAATCATCATTTAGTCTTCCCACACCTGTTCCCGATCCTTTCCCCTGATTAGATTCCCTATTTATTCCTTTGTAATCCGTTCCTGTTCCGTCGGTTCCTTATATTGTATTCACCATGCTGTGATTGCGTTTCGCCCTGTCCTGTCGTGTTTTTTGCCGTGATTGTGTATCACCCTGTTCTGTCGTGTTTTGTGCCTTCATCAGACGCTGCGTGTGAGCAGGTGTCTCAGTCGACTACGGCCTGCGCCTACCCGAAGCGACCTGCAGTCTGTGGCCGCTTCTCCAGTTGTTTTCCCCTCTACAAATCTAGAGGATGTCAGTTATTCCGTTTTGAACATTATTAAACTCTGCTTCTGTTAAGTCGCTTTTGGGTCCTCTTTTACCAGC
>NW_025751045.1:0-16693 GCF_021184085.1 Oncorhynchus gorbuscha
GGTCTGGGGAGGGGTGAGGTTTGGTTGGGTCTGGGGAGGGGTGAGGTTTGGTTGGGTCTGGGGAGGGGTGAGGTTTGGTTGGGTCTGGGGAGGGGTGAGGTTTGGTTGGGTCTGGGGAGGGGTCGGGTTTGGTTGGGTCTGGGAAGGGGTTGGGTCTGGGAGAGGTTAGGTTTGGTTGGGTCTGGGAGAGGTTTGGTTGGGTCTGGGAGGGGTGAGGTTTGGTTGGGTCTGGGGAGGGGTGAGTTTTGGTTGGGTCTGGGGAGGGGTCGGGTTTGGTTGGGTCTGGGAAGGGGTTGGGTCTGGGAGAGGTTAGGTTTGGTTGGGTCTGGGAGAGGTTAGGTTTGGTTGGGTCTGGGAGAGGTTAGGTGTGGTTGGGTCTGGGAAGGGGTTGGGTCTGGGAGAGGTTAGGTTTGGTTGGGTCTGGGAGAGGTTAGGTTTGGTTGGGTCTGGGAGAGGTTAGGTTTGGTTGGGTCTGGGAGAGGTTAGGTTTGGTTGGGTCTGGGAGAGGTTAGGTTTGGTTGGGTCTGGGAGGGGTTAGGTTTGGTTGGGTCTGGGGAGAGGTCAGGTTTGGTTGGGTCTGGGGAGAGGTCAGGTTTGGTTGGGTCTGGGGAGAGGTCAGGTTTGGTTGGGTCTGGGGAGAGGTCAGGTTTGGTTGGGTCTGGGGAGAGGTGAGGTTTGGTTGGGTCTGGGGAGGGGTGAGGTTTGGTTGGGTCTGGGGAGAGGTCAGGTTTGGTTGGGTCTGGGGAGAGGTGAGGTTTGGTTGGGTCTGGGGAGGGGTGAGGTTTGGTTGGGTCTGGGGAGAGGTCAGGTTTGGTTGGGTCTGGGAAGGGGTTGGGTCTGGGAGAGGTTAGGTTTGGTTGGGTCTGGGGAGAGGTTAGGTTTGGTTGGGTCTGGGGAGAGGTTAGGTTTGGTTGGGTCTGGGGAGAGGTTAGGTTTGGTTGGGTCTGGGGAGAGGTTAGGTTTGGTTGGGTCTGGGAGAGGTTAGGTTTGGTTGGGTCTGGGAGAGGTTAGGTTTGGTTGGGTCTGGGAGGGGTGAGGTTTGGTTAGGTCTGGGAGAGGTTAGGTTTGGTTGGGTCTTGGGAGTGGTCAGGTTTGGTTGGGTGTTGGGAGAGGTCAGGTACACATGTTTAAGCACCCTGGACTGGTGTTTTGATAGGCTGTTGGTGCTATAACACAGTGGGTGGTGTTTTGATGGGTCGGTGACTCTATAGAACAGTGGATGGTGTTTTGATGGGTCGGTGGCTCTATAACACAGTGGGTGGTGTTTTGATGGGTCGGTGGCTCTATAGGACAGTGGGTGGTGTTTTGATGGGTCGGTGACTATAGGACAGTGGATGGTGTTTTGATGGGTCGGTGGCTCTATAACACAGTGGGTGGTATTTTGATGGGTCGGTGGCTCTATAACACAGTGGGTGGTGTTTTGATGGGTCGGTGGCTCTATAGGACAGTGGATGGTGTTTTGATGGGTCGGTGACTATAGGACAGTGGATGGTGTTTTGATGGGTCGGTGGCTCTATAACACAGTGGGTGGTGTTTTGATGGGTCGGTGGCTCTATAACACAGTGGATGGTGTTTTGATGGGTCGGTGGCTCTATAACACAGTGGATGGTGTTTTGATGGGTCGGTGACTCTATAGGACAGTGGGTGGTGTTTTGATGGGTCGGTGGCTCTATAGGACAGTGGATGGTGTTTTGATGGGTCAGGTGACTATAACACAGTGGATGGTGTTTTGATGGGTCGGTGACTATAACACAGTGGGTGGTGTTTTGATGGGTCGGGACTCTATAGGACAGTGGGTGGTGTTTTGATGGGTCGGTGACTATAACACAGTGGATGGTATTTTGATGGGTCGGTGGCTCTATAGGACAGTGGATGGTGTTTTGATGGGTCGGTGACTCTATAGGACAGTGGGTGGTGTTTTGATGGGTCGGTGGCTCTATAGGACAGTGGATGGTGTTTTGATGGGTCGGTGGCTCTATAGGACAGTGGATGGTGTTTTGATGGGTCGGTGGCTCTATAGGACAGTGGATGGTGTTTTGATGGGTCGGTGGCTCTATAGGACAGTGGGTGGTGTTTTGATGGGTCGGGGACTCTATAGGACAGTGGGTGGTGTTTTGATGGGTCGGGGACTATAACACAGTGGGTGGTGTTTTGATGGGTCGGGACTCTATAGGACAGTGGGTGGTGTTTTGATGGGTCGGTGACTATAACACAGTGGGTGGTGTTTTGATGGGTCGGTGACTCTATAACACAGTGGGTGGTGTTTTGATGGGTCGGGACTCTATAGGACAGTGGGTGGTGTTTTGATGGGTCGGTGGCTCTATAGGACAGTGGGTGGTGTTTTGATGGGTCGGTGGCTCTATAACACAGTGGGTGGTGTTTTGATGGGTCGGTGGCTCTATAACACAGTGGGTGGTGTTTTGATGGGTCGGTGGCTCTATAGGACAGTGGATGGTGTTTTGATGGGTCGGTGACTATAGGACAGTGGATGGTGTTTTGATGGGTCGGTGGCTCTATAACACAGTGGGTGGTGTTTTGATGGGTCGGTGGCTCTATAACACAGTGGATGGTGTTTTGATGGGTCGGTGGCTCTATAACACAGTGGATGGTGTTTTGATGGGTCGGTGACTCTATAGGACAGTGGGTGGTGTTTTGATGGGTCGGTGGCTCTATAGGACAGTGGATGGTGTTTTGATGGGTCGGTGACTATAACACAGTGGATGGTGTTTTGATGGGTCGGTGGCTCTATAGGACAGTGGATGGTGTTTTGATGGGTCGGTGGCTCTATAGGACAGTGGATGGTGTTTTGATGGGTCGGTGACTCTATAGGACAGTGGGTGGTGTTTTGATGGGTCGGTGGCTCTATAGGACAGTGGATGGTGTTTTGATGGGTCGGTGGCTCTATAGGACAGTGGATGGTGTTTTGATGGGTCGGTGGCTCTATAGGACAGTGGGTGGTGTTTTGATGGGTCGGTGGCTCTATAGGACAGTGGATGGTGTTTTGATGGGTCGGTGGCTCTATAGGACAGTGGGTGGTGTTTTGATGGGTCGGGGACTCTATAGGACAGTGGGTGGTGTTTTGATGGGTCGGTGGCTCTATAGGACAGTTGATGGTGTTTTGATGGGTCGGTGGCTCTATAGGACAGTGGATGGTGTTTTGATGGGTCGGGACTCTATAGGACAGTGGGTGGTGTTTTGATGGGTCGGTGACTATAACACAGTGGGTGGTGTTTTGATGGGTCGGTGGCTCTATAGGACAGTGGGTGGTGTTTTGATGGGTCGGTGGCTTTATAGGACAGTGGGTGGTGTTTTGATGGGTCGGTGACTATAACACAGTGGGTGGTGTTTTGATGGGTCGGTGGCTCTATAGGACAGTGGATGGTGTTTTGATGGGTCGGTGACTATAGGACAGTGGATGGTGTTTTGATGGGTCGGTGGCTCTATAGGACAGTGGATGGTGTTTTGATGGGTCGGTGACTATAGGACAGTGGATGGTGTTTTGATGGGTCGGTGGCTCTATAGGACAGTGGATGGTGTTTTGATCGGTCGGTGACTATAACACAGTGGATGGTGTTTTGATGGGTCGGTGACTCTATAGGACAGTGGATGGTGTTTTGATGGGTCGGTGGCTCTATAACACAGTGGTGATGTTTCATTGGGTGGTGACTCTATAGGACAGTGGATAGTATTGTTTTGATGATGCATTGACTATAACACAGTGGATGGTGTTTTGATGGGTCGGTGGCTCTATAGGACAGTGGATGGTGTTTTGATGGGTCGGTGGCTCTCGTTAGGACAGTGGGTGGTGTTTTGATGGGTCAGTGACTATAACACAGTGGGTGGTGTTTTGATGGTCGGTGGCTCTATAGGACAGTGGATGGTGTTTTGATGGGTCGGTGACTATAGGACAGTGGATGGTGTTTTGATGGGTCGGTGGCTCTATAGGACAGTGGATGGTGTTTTGATGGGTCGGTGACTATAGGACAGTGGATGGTGTTTTGATGGGTCGGGTGGCTCTATAACACAGTGGGTGGTGTTTTGATGGGTCGGTGGCTCTATAACACAGTGGATGGTGTTTTTTGATGGGTGGTGGCTCTATAACACAGTGGATGGTGTTTGATGGGTCGGTGACTCTATAGGACAGTGGGTGGTGTTTTGATGGGTGAGGTAGCTCTATAGGACAGTGGATGGTGTTTTGATGGGTCGGTGACTATAACACAGTGGATGGTGTTTTGATGGGTCGGTGGCTCTATAGGACAGTGGATGGTGTTTTGATGGGTCGGTGGCTCTATAGGACAGTGGATGGTGTTTGATGGGCCGGTGACTCTATAGGACAGTGGTGGTGTTTTTGATGGGTCGGTGGCTCTATAGGACAGTGGATGGTGTTTTGATGGGTCGGTGGCTCTATAGGACAGTGGATGGTGTGTTTTGATGGGTCGGTGGCTCTATAGGACAGTGGATGGTGTTTTGATGGGTCGGTGGCTCTATAGGACAGTGGGTGGTGTTTTGATGGGTCATGGCTCTATAGGACAGTGGATGGTGTTTTGATGGGTCGTGGCTCTATAGACAGTGGGTGGTGTTTTGATGGGTCGGGGACTCTATAGGACAGTGGGTGGTGTTTTGATGGGTCGGTGACTATAACACAGTGGGTGGTGTTTTGATGGGTCGGTGACTATAACACAGTGGGTGGTGTTTTGATGGTCGGGACTCTATAGGACAGTGGGTGGTGTTTTGATAGATTGTTGACTAACACAGTGGGTGGTGTTTTGATGGGTCGGTGACTATACCAGTGGGTGGTGGTTTTGATGGTCGGGACCCATAGGACAGTGGGTGGTGTTTTGATGGGTCGGTGGCTCTATAGGACAGTGTGGGTGGTGTTTTGATGGGTCGGTGACTATAACACAGTGGTGGTGTTTTGATGGGTCGGTGACTATAACACAGTGGGTGGTGTTTTGATGGGTCGGTGGCTCTATAGGACAGTGGATGGTGTTTTGATGGGTCGGTGACTATAGGACAGTGGATGGTGTTTTGATGGGTCGGTGGCTCTATAGGACAGTGGATGGTGTTTTGATGGGTCAGTGGCTCTATAACACAGTGGGTGGTGTTTTGATGGGTCGGTGGCTCTATAGGACAGTGGATGGTGTTTTGATGGATCGGGGACTCTATAGGACAGTGGATGGTGTTTTGATGGGTCGGTGACTATAACACAGTGGATGGTGTTTTGATGGGTCGGTAGCTCTATAGGACAGTGGATGGTGTTTTGATGGGTCGGTGGCTCTATGGGACAGTGGATGGTGTTTTGATGGGGTCGGTGACTCTATAGGACAGTGGATGGTGTTTGATAGGTGGTGACTTTATAGGACAGTGGATGGTGTTTTGATGGGTCGGTGACTAGGACAGTAGATGGTGTTTTGATAGGTCGGTGGCTCTATAACACAGTGGGTGGTGTTTTGATGGGTCGATGGCTCTATAACACAGTGGGTGGTGTTTTTGATGGGTCGATGGCTCTATAACACAGTGGATTGTGTTTTGATGGTCTCCTCTCTGTTCTGGTGTGTTGTGATGGTCTCTGTTCTGGTGTGTTGACGATGGTCTCCTCTCTGTTCTGGGTGTGTTGACGATGGTCTCCTCTGTTCTGGTGTGTTGTGATGGTCTCCTCTCTGTTCTGGTGGTGACGATGGTCTCCTCTCTGTTCTGGTGTGTTGACGATGGTCTCCTCTCTGTTCTGGTGTGTTGGACGATGGTCTCTGTTCTGGTGTGTTGACGATGGTCTCCTCTCTGTTCTGGTGTGTTTCTCCAGGGACTTCATCCTGGGCATTACAGTGAAGATGGCTCCAGCTTGAGGGAGGAGATCGCCGACTGATGAACCTACGAGACAGGTACTTTCACCATCGGTCTCATAGAACTCTACGTTGTCAGAGTGAAACTGGTTCTCTATGGAATCGCCCACCACACAGAGAGCGGTCCTGTTGCTATTCTGGCCCTCTTTCCCCACCGTACCCCACAGGCCTGTCGTACCCCCAGTCGCAATGACGCCGGCATCGAGACCCTGGCCAAGTACTTCAGCCACATACCTCTACTGGAGAGCCGCTTCTTTACCGCCACCCGCCAGATGGGCATCTTCTTTACTTGGTACGTTCCGCCTCACTGTCTCCAATGCCCCGTCAATCATGGTCTGACCCAGCCCAGGGGTCCAGGTATCTATAGTATCTCCACCTGACTGTCTCCAATGCCCCGTCAATCATGGTCTGACCCAGCCCAGGGGTCCAGGTATCTATAGTATCTCGACCTCACTGTCTCCAATGCCCCGTCAATCATGGTCTGACCCAGCCCAGGGGACCAGGTATCTATAGTATCTCCACCTCACTGTCTCCAATGCACTTTTTGCCAGTCCTGTCTGGTCCAGCGACAGTGGGTTTGTGCCCATAGGCAACGTTGTTGCTGGTGAGGACCTGCCTTACAACAGGCCTACAAGCCCTCAGTCCAGCCTCTCTCAGCATATTGTGGACAGTCTGACTACTGATGGAGGGCCTTTCTCCAGGGGTCAACATGTCTGTCTCTCCAGGGGTCAACATGGTGTTATGATACCACTAGTGACCTCTCTGTCTGTCTCTCCAGGGGTCAACATGTCTGTCTCTCCAGGGGTCAACATGGTGTTATGGTTCCACTAGTGACCTCTCTCTCTGTCTCTCCAGGGGTCAACATGTCTGTCTCTCCAGGGGCCAACATGGTGTTATGGTTCCACTAGTGACCTCTCTCTCTGTCTCTCCAGGGGTCAACATGTCTGTCTCTCCATGGGTCAACATGGTATTATGGTTCCACTAGTGACCTCTCTGTCTGTCTCTCCAGGGGTCAACATGTCTGTCTCTCCAGGGGTCAACATGTCTGTCTCTCCAGGGGTCAACATGTCTGTCTCTCCAGGGGTCAACATGTCTGTCTCTCCAGGGGTCAACATGGTGTTATGGTTCCACTAGTGACCTCTCGGTCTCTCTCCCAGGTATGACTCGTTCACAGGTGTTCCAGTGTGCCAGCAGAACGTGTCTCTGGAGAAGGCCAGTATTCTGTTCAACATCGGCGCCCTCTACACCCAGATCGGCACGCGCTGCAACCGCCAGACGGGCTCCGGCCTCCAGGATGCCATCACAGCCTTCCAGAAAGCTGCAGGTGAGGAGACACTAGAACCACAGTCGGCTGTGTCCCACGTGACACCTTATTCCCTCTATGTAGGGAATAGGGTCCTGGTTATAGGGAATAGGGCCCTCGTTAAGAGTAGTGCACTATGTAGGGAATAGGGTCCTGGTTATAGGGAATAGGGCCCTCGTTAAGAGTAGTGCACTATGTAGGGAATAGGGTCCTGGTTATAGGGAATAGGGCCCTCGTTAAGAGTAGTGTACTATGTAGGGAATAGGGTCCTGGTTATAGGGAATAGGGCCCTCGTTAAGAGTAGTGCACTATGTAGGGAATAAGGCCCTCGTTAAGATTAGTGCACTATGTAGGGAATAGGGTCCTGGTTATAGGGAATAGGGCCCTCGTTAAGAGTAGTTCACTATGTAGGGAATAGGGTCCTGGTTATAGGGAATAGGGCCCTCGTTAAGAGTAGTGTACTATGTAGGGAATAGGGTCCTGGTTATAGGGAATAGGGCCCTTGTTAAGAGTAGTGCACTATGTAGGGAATAGGGTCCTGGTTATAGGGAATAGGGCCCTCGTTAAGAGTAGTGCACTATGTAGGGAATAAGGCCCTCGTTAAGATTAGTGCACTATGTAGGGAATAGGGTCCTGGTTATAGGGAATAGGGCCCTCGTTAAGAGTAGTTCACTATGTAGGGAATAGGGTCCTGGTTATAGGGAATAGGGCCCTCGTTAAGAGTAGTGTACTATGTAGGGAATAGGGTCCTGGTTATAGGGAATAGGGCCCTTGTTAAGAGTAGTGCACTATGTAGGGAATAGGGTCCTGGTTATAGGGAATAGGGCCCTCGTTAAGAGTAGTGTACTATGTAGGAATATGGCCCCGGTTAAGAGTAGTGCACTATGGTGGAATACAGCCATTTGGACAACACCAGCATATTATGACAGCTTAGTCTCTAGTCATTGCCGGTAACACTGTGGAAATATACAGAGCACTCAGAGTTGGATTACAAGAGGTTTAGAAGATTTGACTCGTTTATACATTTTGTAAGTTTGTAGGTCCCCTATCCCACAGTTGGTGCCGTGACCAGTTCTCTCCTTTGTGTAATCTTTTGTTTAACGACAGAAAACGCTGGTTGAAAATTTAATTTCATAGTTTTTAAACGCTATGTCAGGAAAACTCTATGGACAGGCTACTGGTAAAGATGAACCATATAACTGTCAATCAATCAACCAACCAATCAAATGTATTTATATAGCCTCTTCTTACATCAGCTGATAGCTCAAAGTGCTGTACAGAACCCAGCCTAAAACCCCAAACAGCAAGCAATGCAGGTGTTAGCACGGTGGCTAGGGAAAACCCTAGAAAGGCCAGAACCTAGGGAAGAAACCTAGAGAGGAACCAGACTTGGAGGGGTGGCCAGTCCTCTTCTGGCTTCTCTAGTTTCCCATGCATCATGTCCCAGCAGTACAGTACTGCCTCGACAGTCAACCCAAACTAGGGACAGTACTGCCCTCGACAGTCAACCAAACTAGGACAGTACTGCCCCTCGGCAGTCGACTCCAAACTAGGACAGTACTGCCCTCGACAGTCAACCAAACCAGGACAGTACCGCCCGACAGTCAACCAAACTAGACAGTACCGCCTCGACAGTCAACCAAACTAGGACAGTACTGCCCTCGACAGTCAACCAAACTAGGGACAGTACTGCCCTCGACAGTCAAACCAAATCCAGGACAGTACTGCCCTCGACAGTCAACCAAACTAGACAGTACCGCCTCGACAGTCAACCAAACTAGGACAGTACCGCCCGGCAGTCGACTCCAAAACTAGGACAGTACTGCCCCTCGACAGTCAACCAAACTAGGACAGTACTGCCCCCACAGTCAACCAAAACTAGGACAGTACTGCCTCTCGGCCTAATGTCGAACGTTAGAAACTGTGAGTACTGTGGTACCGGTACCATTCTCATGTTAAATTCAGTTTTTATGAATGCGGTTTTGATAATTGTGAGAACTGGCGCATGCTTGTTTTGCATATATTGTATCCGGTAGCAACGCTAGAAATTAGTCCTCCACCACCGAAGGAGACGACACCCCCAGCCATGTCATGAGTCCCTCCATACTCACCTCCCTACTCTCTGTCTCCCCCCCTGTAGGAGTCCTCCACCACCTGAAGGAGACGCCACCCCCAGCTATGTCACGAGTCCTCCATACTCACCACCCCCTACTTCCCTCTGTCTCCCCCCCTGTAGGAGTCCTCCACCACCTGAAGGAGACGACATCCCCAGCCATGTCATGAGTCCCCTCCATGCTCACCACTCTACTCTCTCTGTCTCCCCCTGTAGGAGTCCTCCACCACCTGAAGGAGACGCTACCCCCAGCTATGTCACGAGTCCTCCATACTCACCACCCCTACTCTCTCTGTGCCCCCCTGTAGGAGTCCTCCACCACCTAAAGGAGACGTTCACCCACACCCCCAGCTATGACATGAGTCCCTCCATGCTCAGCATGTCATCAAGATGATGCTGGCCCAAGCTCAGGAGTGTCTGTTTGAGAAGATCGCTCTGTCTGGCATCCGCAATGAGTTCTTCTCTCTCCTCAAGATGGCCCACGAGGCTGCCAAGGTACATGTACAATACGCCTGAGTCCTTTCCCACAGTCTACAGGCTGCCAAGGTACATGTACAATACACTGAGTCCTTTCCCACAGTCTGCCAAGGTACATGTACAATACACTGAGTCCATCTGCTTTACTCTAACGGGGTTAATCTGAGAGAGTTTCACCCCTCAACTCTAAACGCTTTGACCTAATGGGGTTAATCTGAGAGAGTTTCACCTCAACACTAAACGCTTTGACCTAATGGGGTTAATCTGGAGAGAGTTTCACCAACGCTAAACGCTTTGACCTAATGGGGTTAATCTGAGAGAGTTTCACCTCAACACTAAACGCTTGACCTAATGGGGTTAATCTGAGAGAGTTTCACCTCAACGCTTTGACCTAATGGGGTTAATCTGAGAGTTTCACCTCAACACTAAACGCTGACCTAATGGGGTTAATCTGAGAGAGTTTCACCTCAACGCTTGATCTAATGGGGTTAATCTGAGAGTTTCAACTCAACGCTAAACGCTTTGACCTAATGGGGTTAATCTGAGAGAGTTTCACCCTCAACACTAAAACGCTTTGATCTAATGGGGTTAATCTGAGAGTTTCACTCAACGCTAAACGCTTGACCTAATGGGGTTAATCTGAGAGAGTTTCACCTCAACACTAAACGCTTTGACCTAACGGGGTTAATCTGAGAGTTTCACCTCAACGCTTTGACCTAATGGGGTTAATCTGAGAGGAGTGTCACCTCAACACTAAAAGGGGTTCCATTATCACACTGTCATATCCCGCTGAGGGTGTCTGTCTAAAGAGCAGTGGGACCCCATTCCCTATTTAGTGCCCTAAGCCTCGGGTCTAAAGTAGTGCACTATATAGAGAATAGGGTGCCATAGGGCTCTGGTCAAAGTAGTACCTATATAGGGAATAGGGTGCCATAGGGCTCTGGTCTAAAGTAGTGCACTATATAGGGAATAGGTGCCATAGGGCTCTGGTCTAAAGTAGTGCACATCTCTGTCCTCTCGGGTAGATGTGTTCTCTAATAGAACATCTCTGTCCTCTCGGGTAGGATGTGTACTCTAACAGAACATCTCTGTCCTCTCAGGTAGGATGTGTTCTCTAACAGAACATCTCTGTCCTCTCAGGTAGGATGTGTACTCTAACAGAACATCTCTGTCCTCTCAGGTAGGATGTGTACTCTAACAGAACATCTCTGTCCTCTCAGGTAGATGTGTTCTCTAATAGAACGTCTCTGTCCTCTCAGGTAGGATGTGTTCTCTAACAGAACGTCCCTGTCCTCTCGGGTAGGATGTGTTCTCTAATAGAACATCTCTGTCCTCTCAGGTAGGAGGTGTACTCTAACAGAACGTCCCTGTCCTCTCGGGTAGGATGTGTTCTCTAACAGAACATCTCTGTCCTCTCAGGTAGGAGGTGTACTCTAACAGAACATCTCTGTCCTCTCAGGTAGGATGTGTACTCTAACAGAACGTCTCTGTGTCCCCGTCTCAGGTAGGATGTGTTCTCTAACAGAACGCCTCCTGTGTCCCCGTCTCAGGTAGGGAGACACCTATGACCAGGTTCACCAGTCTATGAGCCAGACTCCCATCAAGGACAACGTCCCGTTCTTCTGGTCGACCATGGCTCAGGTCAAGACCCACCACTACCGTTCACTGGCACACTACTTCCTGGCTACTGCGCTATTGGACCACCAGCGTAAGTCAAAGCAGCCGTTAGCCAATCATATCCCTTCCATGCGCGATC
Source organism: Oncorhynchus gorbuscha (assembly GCF_021184085.1). Taxonomy (NCBI): domain Eukaryota; kingdom Metazoa; phylum Chordata; class Actinopteri; order Salmoniformes; family Salmonidae; genus Oncorhynchus; species Oncorhynchus gorbuscha. Next base: position 11,490 of record NW_025751045.1, read on the forward strand.
CAGAGGGAGAGAGGGAGATGTGTAAGTGGCTGTTAGTTACTAGATGAGTTTCCTGGAACAGACTGGTTCTGTTAGTTCCTAGATGAGTTTCCTGGACCTTACAGGAACAGACTGGTTCTGTTAGTTTCTAGATGAGTTTCCTGGACCTTACGGGAACAGACTTGTTCATTCACCTCTTTCTCAGAGTACTGAGACCTTAGTTTAATAAAGAGGACAGAGAGACAGAACAGCCCAGAGTACTGAGACCTTTAGTTTAATAAAGAGGACAGAACAGCCCAGAGTACTGAGACCTTTAGTTTAATAAAGAGGACAGAGAGACAGAACAGCCCAGAGTACTGAGACCTTTAGTTTAATAAAGAGGACAGAACAGCCCAGAGTACTGAGACCTTTAGTTTAATAAAGAGGACAGTACAGCCCAGAGTACTGAGACCTTTAGTTTAATAAAGAGGACAGAGAGACAGAACAGCCCAGAGTACTGAGACCTTTAGTTTAATAAAGAGGACAGTACAGCCCAGAGTACTGAGACCTTTAGTTTAATAAAGAGGACAGAGAGACAGAACAGCCCAGAGTACTGAGACCTTTAGTTTAATAAAGAGGACAGAACAGCCCAGAGTACTGAGACCTTTAGTTTAATAAAGAGGACAGAACAGCCCAGAGTACTGAGACCTTTAGTTTAATAAAGAGGACAGTACAGCCCAGAGTACTGAGACCTTTAGTTTAATAAAGAGGACAGAGAGACAGAACAGCCCAGAGTACTGAGACCTTTAGTTTAATAAAGAGGACAGAGAGACAGAACAGCCCAGAGTACTGAGACCTTTAGTTTAATAAAGAGGACAGAACAGCCCAGAGTACTGAGACCTACTGGGCTGGTCTGTCCTCTGCCAACACTGTCTCACAGTCCCAGGCTGGATCTGTGTTTCCATGTCCTAATCCCTGTCTCATGTCTCTGTGTTGCCATGTCCTAATCCCTGTCTCATGTCTCTGTGTTGCCATGTCCTAATCCCTGTCTCATGTCTCTGTGTTGCCATGTCCCTAATCCCTGTCTCTGTGTTGCCATGTCCTAATCCCTGTCTCCTGTCTCTGTGTTTTCCAGTGAGTCCCAGTGATGACGAGGACCAACAGGAGAAGGCTCTGTCCCAGGCGTATGATGCCATGCCAGATGGCCTCTCCCCACTCGACATCCTCAGGAAGAGAGAGGAGAGACAACGCATCGGTAATGCTCCAAACCCAATACCGTGTTTACACAGGTCCTTTATGTGGGTTACGTCTAGATACAGTCATTATATAGTCCCTGACTGTCTGGACTCTACACCCTGACTGTCATTTATATAGTCCCTGACTGTCATTTATATAGTCCCTGACTGTAATTTATATAGTCCCTTACTGTCTGGACTCTACACCCTGACTGTCATTTATATAGTCCCTGACTGTCTGGACTCTACACCCTGACTGTCATTTATATAGTCCCTGACTGTCTGGACTCTACACCCTGACTGTCATTTATATAGTCCCTGACTGTCATTTATATAGTCCTGACTGTCTAGACTCTACACCCTGACTGTCATTGATATAGTCCCTGACTGTCATTTATATAGTCCCTGACTGTCTGGACTCTACACCCTGACTGTCATTTATATAGTCCCTGACTGTCTGGACTCTACACCCTGACTGTCATTTATATAGTCCCTGACTGTCTGGACTCTACACCCTAACTGTCATTTATATAGTCCCTGACTGTCTGGACTCTACACCCTGACTGTCATTTATATAGTCCCTGACTGTCTGGACTCTACACCCTGACTGTCATTTATATAGACCCTGACTGTCTGGACTCTACACACTGTCATTTTATAGTCCCTGACTGTCTGGACTCTACACCCCGACTGTCATTGATATGTCCCTGACTGTCTGGACTCTATACACTGACTGTCATTGATATAGTCCCTGACTGTCTGGACTCTATACACTGACTGTCATTGATATAGTCCCTGACTGTCTGGACTCTATACACTGACTGTCATTGATATAGTCCCTGACTGTCATTGATATAGTCCCTGACTGTCTGGACTCTACACACTGACTGTCATTTATATAGTCCCTGACTGTCATTTATATAGTCCCTGACTGTCTGGACTCTACATACTGACTGTCATTTATATAGTCCCTGACTGTCATTTATATAGTCCCTGACTGTCTGGACTCTACATACTGACTGTCAAATCCCTGACTGTCATTTATATAGTCCCTGACTGTCTGGACTCTACACCCTGTTAGTACCTGGTACTCCCTGTATATAGCCATGTTATTACCTGGTACTCCCTGTATATAACCATGTTATTACCTGGTACTCCCTGTATCTAGCCATGTTATTACCTGGTACTCCCTGTATATAGCCATGTTATTACCTCCCTGTATATAACCATGTTATTACCTCCCTGTATATAGCCATGTTATTACCTGGTACTCCCTGTATATAGCCATGTTATTACCTCCCTGTATATAGCCATGTTATCACCTGGAACCCCTGTATATAGCCATGTTATTACCTCCCTGTATATAGCCATGTTATTACCTCCCTGTATATAGCCATGTTATTACCTCCCTGTTTATAGCCATGTTATTACCTGGTACTCCCTGTATATAGCCCCTTTATCACCTGGTACCCCCTGTATATAGCCATGTTATTACCTGGTACCCCCTGTATATAGCCATGTTATTACCTGGTACCCCCTGTATATAGCCCCGTTGTCACCTGGTACCCCGTGTATATAGCCATGTTGTCACCTGGTACCCCTTGTGTATATAGCCCCTTTATCACCTGGTACCCCTTGTGTATATAGCCCCTTTATCACCTGGTACCCCTTGTGTATATAGCCCCTTTATCACCTGGTACCCCGTGTATATAGCCCCTTTATCACCTGGTACCCCTTGTGTATATAGCCATGTTGTCACCTGGTACCCCGTGTATATAGCCATGTTGTCACCTGGTACCCCTTGTGTATATAGCCCCTTTATCACCTGGTACCCCTTGTGTATATAGCCCCTTTATCACCTGGTACCCCTTGTATATAGCCCCTTTATCACCTGGTACCCCTTGTATATAGCCCCTTTATCACCTGGTACCCCTTGTATATAGCCACTTTATCACCTGGTACCCCCTGTATATAGCCATGTTATTACCTCCCTGTATATAGCCATGTTATTACCTCCCTGTATATAACCATGTTATTACCTGGTACTCCCTGTATATCACCATGTTATTACCTGGTACTTCCTGTATATAGCCATGTTATTACCTCCCTGTATATAGCCATGTTATTACCTCCCTGTATATAGCCATGTTATTACCTGGTACCCCCTGTATATAGCCCCGTTGTCACCTGGTACCCCGTGTATATAGCCCCTTTATCACCTGGTACCCCCTGTATATAGCCCCTTTATCACCTGGTACCCCGTGTATATAGCCATGTTATTACCTCCCTGTATATAGCCATGTTATTACCTGGTACCCCTGTATATAGCCCCGTTGTCACCTGGTACCCCGTGTATATAGCCCCTTTATCACCTGGTACCCCGTGTATATAGCCCCTTTATCACCTGGTACCCCCTGTATATAGCCATGTTATTACCTGGTACCCCTGTATATAGCCATGTTATTACCTGGTACCCCTGTATATAGCCATGTTATTACCTCCTGTATATAGCCATGTTATTACCTCCCTGTATATAACCATGTTATTACCTGGTACTTCCTGTATATCACCATGTTATTACCTGGTACTTCCTGTATATAGCCATGTTATTACCTCCTGTATATAGCCATGTTATTACCTCCCTGTATATAGCCATGTTATTACCTGGTACCCCCTGTATATAGCCCCGTTGTCACCTGGTACCCCGTGTATATAGCCCCTTTATCACCTGGTACCCCTGTATATAGCCCCTTTATCACCTGGTACCCCGTGTATATAGCCATGTTATTACCTCCCTGTATATAGCCATGTTATTACCTGGTACCCCCTGTATATAGCCCCGTTGTCACCTGGTACCCCGTGTATATAGCCCCTTTATCACCTGGTACCCCGTGTATATAGCCCCTTTATCACCTGGTACCCCCTGTATATAGCCATGTTATTACCTGGTACCCCCTGTATATAGCCATGTTATTACCTGGTACCCCTGTATATAGCCCCGTTGTCACCTGGTACCCCGTGTATATAGCCCCGTTGTCACCTGGTACCCCTTGTGTATATAGCCCCTTTATCACCTGGTACCCCTTGTGTATATAGCCCCTTTATCACCTGGTACCCCTTGTGTATATAGCCCCTTTATCACCTGGTACCCCTTGTGTATATAGCCCCTTTATCACCTGGTACCCCGTGTATATAGCCCCTTTATCACCTGGTACCCCTTGTGTATATAGCCATGTTGTCACCTGGTACCCCGTGTATATAGCCATGTTGTCACCTGGTACCCCTTGTGTATATAGCCCCTTTATCACCTGGTACCCCTTGTGTATATAGCCCCTTTATCACCTGGTACCCCTTGTATATAGCCCCTTTATCACCTGGTACCCCTTGTATATAGCCCCTTTATCACCTGGTACCCCTTGTATATAGCCACTTTATCACCTGGTACCCCCTGTATATAGCCCCTTTATCACCTGGTACCATATGGTCCGAGTCTAAACGGGATCCATTTAGTTTTTACCTGTATACTTACTCACCTGTCTTAATGACTCTTCCTCTTTCCACCCTCTTCTTCTCCCTCCTCCACCTCCCCTCTCCTCCACCTCCCCGTTAATTCCTTCTCCACCTCCCCTCTCCTCCACCTCCCCTCTCCTCCACCTCTTCTTCTCCCTCCTTCACCTCTTCTTCTCCCTCCTCCACCTCCCCTCTCCTCCACCTCCCCGTTAATTCCTCCTCCCTCCTCCACCTCTTCTTCTCCCTCCTCCATCTCCCCTCTCCTCCACCTCCCCTTAAATTCCTCCTCCCTCCTCCACCTACCCGTTAATTCCTCCTCCCTCCTCCACCTCTCCTTCTCCCTCCTCCACCTCCCCTCTCCTCCACCTCCCCGTTAATTCCTCCTCCCTCCTCCACCTCCCTCCTCCACCTCCCCGTTAATTCCTCCTCCCTCCTAAACCTCCCTCCTCCACCTCCCCGTTAATTCCTCCTCCCTCCTAAACCTCCCTCCTCCACCTCCCC
>NW_025751046.1:0-2500 GCF_021184085.1 Oncorhynchus gorbuscha
ACAGTTACTAGCCCTTTCAAGCTTAACATCCTTATCATTTATCGCCCTCCAGGTTCCCTCGGAGAGTTCATCAATGAGCTTGATGCCTTGATAAGCTCCTTTCCTGAGGACGGCTCACCTCTCACAGTTCTGGGCGACTTTAACCTCCCCACGTCTACCTTTGACTCTTTCCTCTCTGCCTCCTTCTTTCCACTCCTCTCCTCTTTTGACCTCACCCTCTCACCTTCCCCCCTACTCACAAGGCAGGCAATACGCTCGACCTCATCTTTACTAGATGCTGTTCTTCCACTAACCTCATTGCAACTCCCTCCAAGTCTCCGACCACTGCCTTGTATCCTTTTCCCTCTCGCTCTCATCCAACACCTCCCACACTGCCCCTACTCGGATGGTATCGCGCCGTCCCAACCTTCGCTCTCTCTCCCCGCTTCTCTCTCCTCTTCCATCCTATCATCTCTTCCCTCCGCTCAAACCTTCTCCCACCTATCTCCTGATTCTGCCTCCTCAACCCTCCTCTCCTCCCTCTCTGCATCCCTTGACTCTCTATGTCCCCTATCCTCCAGGCCGGCTCGGTCCTCCCCTCCCGCTCCGTGGCTCGATGACTCAAATTCCAAGCTGCTGCCTCTAACCCTAGGAAGCTCTTTGCCACCTTCTCCTCTCTCCCTGAATCCTCCGCCCCCTCCCCCCCTCCTCCCTCTCTGCAGATGACTTCGTCAACCATTTTGAAAAGAAGGTCGACGACATCCGATCCTCGTTTGCTAAGTCAAACGACACCGCTGGTTCTGCTCACACTGCCCTACCCTGTGCTCTGACCTCTTTCTCCCCTCTCTCTCCAGATGAAATCTCGCGTCTTGTGACGGCCGGCCGCCCAACAACCTGCCCGCTTGACCCTATCCCCTCCCTCTCTTCTCAGACCATTTCCGGAGACCTTCTCCCTTACCTCACCTCGCTCATCAACTCATCCCTGACCGTTGGCTACGTCCCTTCCGTCTTCAAGAGAGCGAGAGTTGCACCCCTTCTGAAAAAACCTACACTCGATCCCTCCAGTGTCAACAATTACAGACCAGTATCCCTTCTTTCTTTTCTCTCCAAAACTCTTGAACGTGCTGTCCTTGGCCAGCTCTCCCGCTATCTCTCTCTGAATGACCTTCTTGATCCAAATCAGTCAGGTTTCAAGACTAGTCATTCAACTGAGACTGCTCTCCTCTGTATCACGGAGGCGCTCCGCACTGCTAAAGCTAACTCTCTCTCCCCTCTGCTCTCATCCTTCTAGATCTATCGGCTGCCTTCGATACTGTGAACCATCAGATCCTCCTCTCCACCCTCTCCGAGTTGGGCATCTCCGGCGCGGCCACGCTTGGATTGCGTCCTACCTGACAGGTCGCTCCTACCAGGTGGCGTGGCGAGAATCTGTCTCCTCACCACGCGCTCTCACCACTGGTGTCCCCCAGGGCTCTGTTCTTGGCCCTCTCCTATTCTCGCTATACACCAAGTCACTTGGCTCTGTCATAACCTCTCACATGGTCTCTCTTATCATTGCTATGCAGACGACACACAATTAATCTTCTCCTTTCCCCTTCTGATGACCAGGTGGCGAATCGCATCTCTGCATGCCTGGCAGACATATCAGTGTGGATGACGGATCACCACCTCAAGCTGAACCTCGGCAAGACTGAGCTGCTCTTCCTCCCGGGAAGGACTGCCCGTTCCATGATCTCGCCATCACGGTTGACAACTCCATTGTGTCCTCCTCCCAGAGCGCCAAGAACCTTGGCGTGATCCTGGACAACACCCTGTCGTTCTCAACTAACATCAAGGCGGTGGCCCGTTCCTGTAGGTTCATGCTCTACAACATCCGCAGAGTACGACCCTGCCTCACACAGGAAGCGGCGCAGGTCCTAATCCAGGCACTTGTCATCTCCCGTCTGGATTACTGCAACTCGCTGTTGGCTGGGCTCCCTGCCTGTGCCATTAAACCCTTCAACTCATCCAGAACGCCGCAGCCCGTCTGGTGTTCAACCTTCCCAAGTTCTCTCACGTCACCCCGCTCCTCCGTTCTCTCCACTGGCTTCCAGTTGAAGCTCGCATCCGCTACAAGACCATGGTGCTTGCCTACGGAGCTGTGAGGGGAACGGCACCTCAGTACCTCCAGGCTCTGATCAGGCCCTACACCCAAACAAGGGCACTGCGTTCATCCACCTCTGGCCTGCTCGCCTCCCTACCACTGAGGAAGTACAGCTCCCGCTCAGCCCAGTCAAAACTGTTCGCTGCCCTGGCCCCCCAATGGTGGAACAAACTCCCTCACGACGCCAGGACAGCGGAGTCAATCACCACCTTCCGGAGACACCTGAAACCCCACCTCTTTAAGGAATACCTAGGATAGGTTAAGTAATCCCTCTCACCCCACCCCCCCTAAGTTTTAGATGCACTATTGTTAAGTGACTGTCCCACTGGATGTCATAAGGTGAATGCACCAATTTGTAAGTCGCTCTGGATAAGAGCG
>NW_025751046.1:12500-16688 GCF_021184085.1 Oncorhynchus gorbuscha
ACTCTCGTCTTCCCATGGTTGTGTGTGTGTGTGTGTGTTGTGTGTGTGTGTGTGTGTTGTGTGTGTGTGGTGTTTCACCACTGAATTCTTTCTCCAGGTAGATCATAAACTCTCGTCTTCCCATGGTTGTGTGTGTGTGTGTGTGTGTGTGGTGTTTCACCACTGAATTCTTTCTCCAGGTAGATCATAAACTCTCGTCTTCCCATGGAGTCGTTCAGAAGTTCCATGAAGCTGAAACTCCAGCGCTCCACTCTCAACCTGGTTGGAGTGCCCACCCTGCACACACACACACACACACCGCACATGCCAACACACACACACGCCAACACAGACACACACACGCCAACACAGCACACACACACACACAACACATGCACGCAAAAACACACATGTTTTAAGTGTTAGTTGTGTCTGTGTAGGTGTTTGTGTGTGTGTCTGTTGGTGTGTGTTTGTGCGTGTGTGTGGGTTAGTGTGGTTTACGGTTAGCGTGTTTGTTGGTGTGTGTCTGTGTTGGCGTGTGTGTTGTGTGTCTGTGTTGGTGTGTGTGGTGTATGTGTGTGTTGGCGTGTGTGTGTCTGTGTTGGCGTGTGTGTGTTGGCGTGTGCGGCGTGTGTGTGTGTTTGTGTGCGTGTGTGTGTGTGTGTTGTGTGTGTGTGTTGGCGTGTGTGTGTGTGTGTGTGTGTGTGTGTGTGTGTGTGTGTGTGTGTGTGTGTGTGTGTGTGTGTGTGTGTGTGTGTGTGTGTGTGTGTGTGTGTGTGTGTGTGTGTGTGTGTGTGTGTGTGTGTGTGTGTGTGTGTGTGTGTGTGTGTGTGTGTGTGTGTGTGTGTGTGTGTGTGTGTGTGTGTGTGTGTGTGTGTGTGTGTGTGTGTGTGTGTGTTTACATGTCAGTGTTGATGGTCCAGTGTGAGGTGTCGTCAGAGATCCAGGGGTTGCTAGGGAGACAGCCTGACATGATGGGGTCATGGTGGAGGTACTGCTCACTGTACTTCATGAAGCTACACACACACACACAGACACACACACACACACACACACACACCCCGTTAGCATCAATCTGCCTGAGGAGACATCCATTAGAGGCTCATAGAGACATAGAGAGAGAGAGAGAGAGAGAGAGAGAGAGAGAGAGAGAGAGAGAGAGAGAGAGAGAGAGAGAGAGAGAGAGAGAGAGAGAGAGAGAGAGAGAGAGTGTGTCTGTGTGTGTGTGTATTTGTGAGTGTATATGTGTGTGTAAGAATGTGTGTATGAGTGTGTGTTTACATGTGTGTGTGAGAAGGTGTGTCTGTGTGAGTATGTGTGTGTGAGAATGTGTGTATGATTGTGTTTATATGTGTGGGTTAAGGTTAGGTATTAACCAAATGGTTAAGGTTAGATATTAAGGTTAGGTATTAACTGAATGGTTAAGGTTAGGTATTAACTGAATGGTTACGGTTAGGTATTAAGGTTAGGTATTAACTGAATGGTTAAGGTTAGGTATTAACTGAATGGTTACGGTTAGGTATTAAGGTTAGGTATTAACTGAATGGTTAAGGTTAGGTATTAAGGTTAGGTATTAACTGAATGGTTAAGGTTAGGTATTAACTGAAACTGAATGGTTAAGGTTAGGTATTAACTGAATGGTTAAGGTTAGGTTAACTGAATGGTTAAGGTTAGATATTGGTTAAGGTTAGGTATTAACTGAATGGTTAAGGTTAGGTATTAACTGAATGGTTAGGTAATAACTGAAACTGTGGTTAAGGTTAGGTATTAACTGAATGGTTAAGGTTAGGTTTAACTGAATGGTTAAGGTTAGGTATTAAGGTTAGGTATTAACTGAATGGTTAAGGTTAGGTATTAACTGAATGGTTACGGTTAGGTATTAAGGTTAGGTATTAACTGAATGGTTAAGGTTAGATATTAAGGTTAGGTATTAACTGACTGGTTAAGGTTAGGTATTAACTGAATGGTTAAGGTTAGGTTTTAACTGAATGGTTAAGGTTAGGTATTAACTGAATGGTTAAGGTTAGGTATTAACCAAATGGTTAAGGTTAGATATTAACTGAATGGTTAAGGTTAGGTATTAACCAAATTGTTAAGGTTATGTATTAACTGAATGGTTAAGGTTAGGTATTAAGGTTAGGTATTAACTGACTGGTTAAGGTTAGGTATTAAGGTTAGGTATTAACTGACGGTTAAGGTTAGGTATTAACTGAATGGTTAAGGTTAGGTATTAAGGTTAGGTATTAACTGACGGTTAAGGTTAGGTATTAACTGAATGTTAAGGTTAGGTATTAAGGTTAGGTATTAACTGAATGGTGGTTAAAAGTTTTTTATTAAGGTTAGGTATTAACTGAATGGTTAAGGTTAGGTATTAAGGTTAGGTATTAACTGACGGTTAAGGTTAGGTATTAACTGAATGGTTAAGGTTAGGTATTAAGGTTAGGTATTAACTGAATGGTTAAGGTTAGGTATTAACTTGAATGGTTAAGGTTAGGTATTAACTAACCCGCCCCAATGGTTAAGATTATTAAGGTTAGGTATTAACTGAATGGTTAAGGTTTATTAGGCAAGGTTAGATTAAGGTTAGGTATTTTCAACTGACTGGTTAAGGTTAGGTATTAACTGACTGGTTAAGGTTAGGTATTAAGGGTTTGAGGTATTAACTGACTGGTTAAGGTTAGGTATTAACTGAATGGTTAAGGTTAGGTATTAACTGAATGGTTAAGGTTAGGTATTAAGGTTAGGTATTAACTGAATGGTTAAGGTTAGGTATTAACTGACTGGTTAAGGTTAGGTATTAAGGTTAGGTATTAACTGAATGGTTAAGGTTAGGTATTAAGGTTAGGTATTAACTGAATGTTTAAGGTTAGGTATTAAGGTTAGGTATTAACTGAATGGTTAAGGTTAGGTATTAAGGTTAGGTATTAACTGAATGGTTAAGGTTAGGTATTAAGGTTAGGTATTAACTGAATGTTTAAGGTTAGGTATTAAGGTTAGGTATTAACTGAATGGTTAAGGTTAGGTATTAAGGTTAGGTATTAACTGAATGGTTAAGGTTGGGTATTAACTGAATGTTAGGTATTAACTGAATGGTTAAGGTTAGGTATTAAGGTTAGGTATTAACTGAATGTTTAAGGTTAGGCATTAAGGTTAGGTATTAACTGAATGGTTAAGGTTAGGTATTAAGGTTAGGTATTAACTGAATGGTTAAGGTTGGGTATTAACTGAATGGTTAAGGTTATGTATTAAGGTTAGGTATTAACTGAATGGTTAAGGTTAGGTATTAAGGTTAGGTATTAACTGAATGGTTAAGGTTAGATATTGGTTAAGGTTAGGTATTAACTGAATGGTTAAGGTTAGGTATTAAGTAGGTATTAACTGAATGGTTAAGGTTGGGTATTAACTGACTGGTTAAGGTTAGGTTTAAGGTTAGGTATTAACTGAATGGTTAAGGTTAGGTATTAAGGTTAGGTATTAACTGAATGGTTAAGGTTAGGTATTAACTGAATGGTTAAGGTTTAACTGGTATTAAGGTTAGGTATTAACTGAATGGTTAAGGTTAGATATTAGGTATGAACTGAATGGTTAGGTATTAACTGAATGGTTAAGGTTAGGTATTAAGGTTAGGTATTAACTGAATGGTTAAGGTTAGGTATTAAGGTTAGGTATATGAACTGAATGGTTAAGGTTATGTATTAACTGAATGGTTAAGGTTAGGTATTAACTGAATGGTTAAGGTTAGGTATTAAGGTTAGGTATTAACTGACTGGTTAAGGTTAGGTATTAAGGTATTAACTGAATGGTTAAGGTTAGGTATTAACTGAATGGTTAAGGTATTAACTGGTTAAGGTTAGGTATTAAGGTTAGGTATTAACTGACTGGTTAAGGTTAGGTATTAAGGTTAGTATTAACTGAATGGTTAAGGTTAGGTGTTTACTGACTGGTATTAACTTAGGTATTAAGGTTAGGTATTAACTGACTGGTTAAGGTTAGGTATTAACTGGAATGGTTAAGGTTAGGTATGTTTACTGACTGGTTGGTTGCCAGATATTAAGGTTAGGTGTTTACTGAATTGGTTAAGGTTAGGTATTGCAAGCCTAGATATCACATCACTCTGTCTTTAAACTAAAATATCAAAAACAACTTTCTATTGCTGGATTTGAGCTTGCAATCTTTGGAATCAGAGGAAATGCTTATGTCTACCATCCC
>NW_025751047.1:5000-10000 GCF_021184085.1 Oncorhynchus gorbuscha
ACAAGTGCACACCCAGTCTTACAAGTGCACACCCAGTCTTACAAGTGCACACACCCAGTCTTACAAGTGCACACCCAGTCTTACAAGTGCACACACCCAGTCTTACAAGTGCACACACCCAGTCTGACAAGTGCACACCCAGTCTGACAAGTGCACACCCTGTCTTACAAGTGCACACCCAGTCTGACAAGTGCACACCCAGTCTTACAAGTGCACACACCCAGTCTTACAAGTGCACACACCCAGTCTTACAAGTGCACACCCAGTCTGACAAGTGCACACCCAGTCTGACAAGTGCACACCCAGTCTTACAAGTGCACACCCAGTCTTACAAGTGCACACCCAGTCTGACAAGTGCACACCCAGTCTTACAAGTACACACCCAGTCTTACAAGTACACACCCAGTCTTACAAGTGCACACCCAGTCTGACAAGTGCACACCCAGTCTGACAAGTGCACACACCCAGTCTGACAAGTGCACACACCCAGTTTTTACAAGTGCACACCCAGTCTGACAAGTGCACACCCAGTCTGACAAGTGCACACCCAGTCTTACAAGTGCACACACCCAGTCTGACAAGTGCACACACCCAGTCTTACAAGTGCACACACCCAGTCTTACAAGTGCACACACCCAGTCTTACAAGTGCACACACCCAGTCTGACAAGTGCACACACCCAGTCTTACAGGTACACACCCAGTCTTACAAGTACACACCTAGTCTGAGACCTGATAAGGCTCCTGTTGCCCCATACAGCATACCTGCAAACCTCGCGGTACATGCATGGGCGCACACACACACACAGAGGCGTAGTCTTCCTGTTGACAGTTACACACACACATTAATACACATACGCTACAGTGGTAAGGTCACGTGCTTGTGAATGAGACTTTATTTACTTTATTGTACTGTATTTACAATTCCAGAAACGGAGTTAAACCAACACATAATGGCCCTCCCACCCACAACAATGTTATTCTACCACTCACAGGAAAGAGAGAGAGATAAGGATGAAAAGGGATGACGCAAAAAGGCGAGAGAATGCCCTTTTCTCCTCTCTCTTCCTGTCCTGCCCTCTTACCTCGCCTTTCTCATCTCTCTTCCTGTCCTGCCCTCTTACCTCGCCTTTCTCATCTCTCTTCCTGTCCTGCCCTCTTACCTCGCCTTTCTCATCTCTCTTCCTGTTCTGCCCTCTTCCCTCACTTTTCTCCTCTCTCTTCCTGTTCTGCCCTCTTCCCTCACTTTTCTCCTCTCTCTTCCTGTTCTGCCCTCTTCCCTCACCTTTTCTCCTCTCTCTTCCTGTTCTGCCCTCTTCCCTCACTTTTCTCCTCTCTCTTCCTGTCTTGCCCTCTTCCCTCACTTTTCTCCTCTCTCTTCCTGTTCTGCCCTCTTCCCTCACTTTTCTCCTCTCTCTTCCTGTTCTGCCCTCTTCCCTCACTTTTCTCCTCTCTCTTCCTGTCCTGCCCTCTTCCCTAACCTTGTCTCCTCCGTCCTGAGCAGGTGTTGTGAGTGATTGCACGCCCCCGCCCCCAGCGGGATTAAACAGGACACGTTTAATTGCTTGTTAACAAATGTTTACTGCACCGTACTGAGCAGCCACCCGTTTCCTGCCAAGTATAGACCTCCATTACTCTGAGGCTGCTGTCGGAGATACACTGGGCTGGAAGGAGGGAGAGACAGAGAGAGACAGGAGGGAGAGACAGAGAAAGGAGGGAGAAAATGATGGGGGAACTAAGGGACAGATCACAAGATGGCAGGGGGTAGAGAGACATATCACAAGAGGGCAGGGGGTGGAGACTGACAGATCACAAGAGGGCAAGGGGTAGAGACTGACAGATCACAAGAGGGCAGGGGGTGGAGACTGACAGATCACAAGAGGTGGAGACTGACAGATCACAAGAGGGCAAGGGGTGGAAACTGACAGATCACAAGAGGGCAGGGGGTGGAGACTGACAGATCACAAGAGGGCAGGGGGTGGAGACTGACATATCACAAGAGGGCAGGGGGTGGAGACTGACATATCACAAGAGGGCAGGGTGTAGAGACTGACAGATCACAAGAGGGCAGGGGGTGGAGACTGACCGATCACAAGAGGGCAAGGGGTGGAGACTGACAGATGACAAGAGGGCAGGGGGTGGAGACTGACAGATCACAAGAGGGCAGGGGGTGGAGACTGACCGATCACAAGAGGGCAGGGGGTGGAGATTGACAGATTACAAGAGGGCAGGGGGTGGAGACTGACAGATTACAAGAGGGCAGGGTGTGGAGACTGACAGAGTGAAAAAATAAGTCAAGATTGTGTGAGAGAGATATAGAAAGAGAGCATGAGAGAGAGAGAGAGAGAGAGAGAGAGAGAGAGAGAGAGAGAGAGAGAGAGAGAGAGAGAGAGAGAGAGAGAGAGAGAGAGAGAGAGAGAGAGAGAGAGAACGCGAGTACGATAGGAAAGTATTATAGCAGTAGAAAGGCAGTATTCTCAGGGTAGTCTAAGAGGGAACATTGAATCTCTGGTGCAAGTCAGCAGCAATGACCAATATACCCACAATCACAACTCCCATAATCACAAAAAGATTGCAGTGACCAAAACTCCAGTTGATTCTCCGAACAGTTTTGGCTGTTTCTAGAACTGTGACTGTGCTACAAGATACACTGATAAACTGACTCTCCACCATGGAATGAAACTGACCAAACGATCAAGGTTTTTTCAAAAGACATTTTCTAAAACAAAAAAATCAACACAATATGAGTTCTGTCAGTCCATAGAGAAAACCCCAGACATGCATGCACATACTGGTAGACATGCACACGCTCAATTTCATTACATTTCTAATACATTGGGGTCTCCTGTCTAGGGGGACGACAACATCTGATACAATCTTGTTTATTTTTCTATCTCGGGCGCGGCGACTCGTTGAGCTTATTAAAAACTACAGAGCAATATCAGACGTGTCTGTCATCCTTTAGATGAAAGGGGCCTGTCCGGCTGCTTTCTGAATTATGATTTCTGGTGGTAAGTAGCTGTGGGCGCTAGGCTAATGGTGCTAGGCTAATGCTACACTAACAAACTACTTGATGTAAAAAAGGTCTTTAAGTGAGAGACTTCAATGTAGCAGGAATTCCCTGGTCTTATCTGAGCTCTGATGCTTTTGTTAGTGCCCGAGCCAGTGCCTTAGCTAGAAACATTAAAAAAGCCATAACCTAGCCTGCACACAGTTATAGTGTTACATGCTACAAGCACACATATCTTCCATTTAAAGTGCTAGCATCTCACTAACAGGAGTAAACAGGTCTTCCATAGCTGCACCAGTCACCTCAGGGGGAGAAGAAAGATGAAAGTAGACTGGTTGTTGTGGGGTTGCCATTCTTTCATGTGATAGCCATGAGAATCAACGAGTCCACCTAGACTGAAAGAGAACCACAGGGACTGTGAGGGAGATATTGAATTCACACTTTCATTCTTGCTCGATGTATGCTGGAATATCACCACGGCAACCAATTTATCTCCCACTGGCAGTGGGTAACCCGTTTTGTTGTCGAAAGTGATATAAGGAACAAGAGTTTGATTTTTTTGGGGAATGATGTAAAAGAGACAATTAATATTACTTTGCCACACCAGGCACACACACTCTCTTTCAAACACAAACACATCCTGTAGCTCAGTAACAAAAATACAAATAAAATACACTTATGACAGAAAAATTAAGAAATATCAGAATGAGCTATTTCAGAGTCTGGTATATATACGGTGGGGCAAAAAAGTATTTAGTCAGCCACCATTGTGCAAGTTCTCCCACTTAAAGATGAGAGAGGCCTGTAATTTTCATCATAGGTACACTTCAACTATGACAGACAAAAAATGAGAAAAAAAAAAATCCAGAAAATCATATAGTAGGATTTTTAATGAATTTATTTGCAAATTATTGTGGAAAATTAGTATTTGGTCAATAACAAAAGTTTATCTCAGTACTTTGTCATATACCCTTTGTTGGCAATGTTGCTGGTATTTCGCCATTTCCTCCATGCAGATCTCCTCTAGAGCAGTGATGTTTTGGGGCTGTTGCTGGGCAACACAGACTTTCAACTCCCTCCAAAGATTTTATATAGGGTTGAGATCTGGAGACTGGTTAGGCCACTCCAGGACCTTGAAATGCTTCTTACGAAGCCACTCCTTCGTTACCCAGGCGGTGTGTTTGGGATCATTGTCATGCTGAAAAACCCAGCCATGTTTCATCTTCAATGCCCTTGCTGATGGAATGAGGTTTTCACTCAATCTTATGATACATGGCCCCATTCATTCTTTCCTTTACACAGATCAGTCATCCTGGTCCCTTTGCAGAAAAACAGCCCCAAAGCATGATGTTTCCACCCCCATGCTTCACAGTAGGTATGGTGTTTTTTGGATGCAACTCAGCATTCTTTGTCCTCCAAACACAATGAGTTGAGTTTTTACCAAAAAGGTCTATTTTGGTTTCATCTGACCATATGACATTCTCCCAATTTTCTTCTGGATCATCCAAATGCTCTCTAGCAAACTTCAGACGGGCCTGGACATGTACTGGCTTAAGCAAGGGGACATGTCTAGCACTGCTGGATTTGAGTCCCTGGTGGCGTAGTGTGCTACTGATGGTAGGCTTTGTTACTTTGGTCCCAGCTCTCTGCAGATCATTCACTAGGTCCCCCCGTGTGGTTCTGGGATTTTTGCTCACCATTCTTGTGATTATTTTGACTCCATGGGGTGAGATCTTGCGTGGAGCCCCAGATCGAGGAGATTATCAGTGGTCAAGTGGTCATTCTCTCTTTCTCCCCTTACCCATCTGTCTATCGCCTCCTTTGAATTCCATGCTGTCACAGTTACTAGCCCTTTCAAGCTTAACATCCTTATCATTTATCGCCCTCCAGGTTCCCTCGGAGAGTTCATCAATGAGCTTGATGCCTTGATAAGCTCCTTTCCTGAGGACGGCTCACCTCTCACAGTTCTGGGCGACTTTAACCTCCCCACG
>NW_025751047.1:15000-16687 GCF_021184085.1 Oncorhynchus gorbuscha
GTTTCATCCAGAAAACTCCCCATTGTTAATGATTAAAATCATACCCATAACATGAAGCAGCCACCACTATGCTTGAAAATATGGAGCGTTTTTGCAGTATTACTTAATGCCTTGTTGCAAACAGGATGCATGTTTTGGAATATTTTTTATTCTGTACAGGCTTCATTCTTTTCACTCTGTCAATTAGGTTAGTATTGTGGAGTAACTACAATGTTGTTGATCCATCCTCAGTCCTCCTATCACAGCCATTAACCTCATTAACCATTAACTGTTTTAAAGTCACCATTGGCCTCATGTTGAAATCCCTGAGTGGTTTCCTTCCTCTCCGGAAACTGAGTTAAGATGGACGCCTGCATTTTTGCAGTGACTGGGTGTATTGATACAGCCCCCAAAGTGTAATTAATATCATGCTCAAAGGGATATTCAATTTCTGTTGTTTTTTTGGACATATTTACCAATAGGTTGCGAGGCATTGGCATTGGTCTTTGTGGTAGAATCTGTGTTTGAAATTCACTGCTTGACTGAGGGACCTTACAGATAATTGTATGTGTGGGGTACAGAGCTGAGGTAGACATTCACAAATCATGTTAAACACTATTATTGTACACAGAGTGAGTCAATGCAACTTCATATGTGACGTGTTAAGTACAAATTTACTCCTGAACTTATTTAGGCTGACCATAACAAAGAGGTTGAATACTTACTGATGCATTATATTTCATTTTTTAAAATTGTAATTAATTTGTAAAACATTTTGAAAAACATAATTCCACTTTGACATTATGGGATATTGTGTATGCCAATGACCAAAAAAATCTAAATTCAATTCATTTTAAAACCAGGCTGTAACACAGAAAAATTTGGAAAAATCAAGGGGTGTGAATACTTTCTGAAGACCCTGTACATGCCTATGGGAATGTGTGTGTGCCCTGAAGATAATATGTGTGGGTTCTGTGCAGTGCATTCCCATTGGTGGTTTAAAGGTAATCAGTGGAGTCTCTTAATGACATTGCTGGGCCCGGCCATCCGCTGACAGTGCCTCAGGGGGAGACAGAGAGCTGCATGTACCACAACATCATAGAGGAATGTGGGGCCGTCACTGACGGACTGCTTTCCTACCTTAACCTGCCCTGTCCGGCCATACACTGTTTTGTTCTATACTATTGCGTTCTATACATATCTACCCAAATATATTTGAGTTAGTGCAGTTCAACAACTGTTGTTTTTCTCTACAAGATCTTTGCCATGCGTTGGTTAGCCATGCTTTGGTAAGCCATGCTTTGGTTAGACATGCGTTGGTTAGCCATGCATTGGTTAGCCATGCGTTGGTTTGCCATGCGTTGGTTTGCCATGCGTTGGTTAGCCATGCGTCGGTTTGCCATGCGTTGGTTAGCCATGCGTTGGTTAGCCATGCGTTGGTTAGCCATGCGTTGGTTAGCCATGCGTTGGTTAGCCATGCGTTGGTTAGCCATGCGTTGGTTTGCCATGCTTTGGTAAGCCATGAGTTGGTTAGCCATGCGTTGGTTAGCCATGCGTTGGTTTGCCATGCGTTGGTTAGCCATGCGTTGGTTAGCCATGCATTGGTTAGCCATGCGTTCATTAGCCATGCGTTGGTTTACAATGCATTGGTTAGCCATGCGTTCGTTAGCCATGCGTTGGTTAGCCATGCGTTGGTTTGCCATGCATT
>NW_025751048.1:0-16683 GCF_021184085.1 Oncorhynchus gorbuscha
ATAAATATATACCCCCTCAGTCAGTATAAATATATACCCCCTCAGTCAGTATAAGGTAAATATATACCCCTCAGTCAGTATAAATATATACCCCTCAGTCAGTATAAATATATACCCCTCAGTCAGTATAAATATATACCCCTCAGTCAGTATAAATATATACCCCTCAGTCAGTATAAATATATACCCCTCAGTCAGTACAAGGTAAATATATACCCCTCAGTCAGTATAAATATATACCCCTCAGTCAGTATAAATATATACCCCCTCAGTCAGTATAAATATATACCCCTCAGTCAGTCAGTACAAGTATAAATATATACCCCTCAGTCAGTCAAGGTAAATATATACCCCTCAGTACAAGGTAAATATATACCCCTCAGTCAGTATAAATATATACCCCTCAGTCAGTATAAATATATACCCCTCAGTCAGTATAAATATATACCCCTCAGTCAGTAAATATATACCCCCTCAGTCAGTATAAATATATAGTCCCCCTCAGTCAGTATAAGGTAAATATATACCCTAAATAAATATATACCCCCTCAGTCAGTATAAATATATACCCCTCAGTCAGTATAAATATATACCCCTCAGTCAGTATAAATATATACCCTCTCAGTCAGTCAAGGTAAATATATACCCCTCAGTCAGTATAAGGTAAATATATACCCCTCAGTCAGTACAAGGTAAATATATACCCTCAGTCAGTATAAATATATACCCCTCAGTCAGTATAAATATATACCCCTCAGTCAGTACAAGGTAAATATATACCCCTCAGTCAGTATAAATATATACCCCCTCAGTCAGTACAAGGTAAATATATACCCCTCAGTCAGTACCCCTCAGTCAGGTAAATATATACCCCTCAGTCAGTATAAATATATACCCCCTCAGTCAGTATAAATATATACCCCTCAGTCAGTATAAATATATACCCCTCAGTCAGTATAAATATATACCCCTCAGTCAGTATAAATATATACCCCTCAGTCAGTATAAATATATACCCCCTCAGTCAGTATAAATATATACCCTCAGTCAGTATAAATATATACCCCTCAGTCAGTATAAATATATACCCCCTCAGTATAAATATATACCCCTCAGTCAGTACAAGGTAAATATATACCCCTCAGTCAGTATAATATATACCCCCTCAGTCAGTATAAATATATACCCCCTCAGTCAGTATAAATATATACCCCTCAGTCAGTATAAATATATACCCCTCAGTCAGTATAGGTAAATATATACCCCTCAGTCAGTACCCCCTCAGTCAGTATAAATATATACCCCTCAGTCAGTATAAATATATACCCCCTCAGTCAGTATAAATATATACCCCCTCAGTCAGTATAAATATATACCCCCTCAGTCAGTATAAATATATACCCCTCAGTCAGTATAAATATATAGTCAGTAAATATATACCCCCTCAGTCAGTACAATAAATATATAAGTATAAATATATACCCCTCAGTCAGTATAAATATATACCCCTCAGTCAGTATAAATATATACCCCTCAGTCAGTATAAATATATACCCCTCAGTCAGTATAAATATATACCCCCTCAGTCAGTATAAATATATACCCCCTCAGTCAGTATAAATATATACCCCCTCAGTCAGTACAAGGTAAATATATACCCCTCAGTCAGTATAAATATATACCCCTCAGTCAGTATAAATATATACCCCTCAGTCAGTATAAATATATACCCCCTCAGTCAGTATAAATATATACCCCTCAGTCAGTATAAATATATACCCCTCAGTCAGTACAAGGTAAATATATACCCCTCAGTCAGTATAAATATATACCCCTCAGTCAGTATAAATATATACCCCTCAGTCAGTATAAGGTAAATATATACCCCTCAGTCAGTATAAATATATACCCCTCAGTCAGTATAAATATATACCCCTCAGTCAGTACCCCCTCAATAAATATATACCCCTCAGTCAGTATAAATATATACCCCTCAGTCAGTACAATAAATATATACCCCTCAGTCAGTATAAATATATACCCCTCAGTCAGTACAAGGTAAATATATACCCCTCAGTCAGTACCCCTCAGTCAGTATAAATATATACCCCTCAGTCAGTATAAATATATACCCCCCTCAGTCAGTATAAATATATACCCCTCAGTCAGTATAAATATATACCCCCTCAGTCAGTACAAGGTAAATATATACCCCTCAGTCAGTATAAATATATACCCCTCAGTCAGTATAAATATATACCCCTCAGTCAGTATAAATATATACCCCCTCAGTCAGTATAAATATATACCCCCTCAGTCAGTATACCCCTCAGTCAGTATAAATATATACCCCCTCAGTCAGTACAAGTATAAATATATACCCCTCAGTCAGTACAAGGTAAATATATACCCCTCAGTCAGTATAAGGTAAATATATACCCCTCAGTCAGTACAAGGTAAATATATACCCCCTCAGTCAGTATAAGGTAAATATATAAGGTATAAATATATACCCCCTCAGTCAGTATAAATATATACCCCCTCAGTCAGTATAAATATATACCCCTCAGTCAGTATAAGGTAAATATATACCCCTCAGTCAGTATAAATATATACCCCCTCAGTCAGTATAAATATATACCCCTCAGTCAGTATAAATATATACCCCTCAGTCAGTATAAATATATACCCCCTCAGTCAGTATAAATATATACCCCTCAGTCAGTACAAGGTAAATATATACCCCTCAGTCAGTACAAGGTAAATATATACCCCTCAGTCAGTACAAGGTAAATATATACCCCTCAGTCAGTAGGTAAATATATACCCCCTCAGTCAGTACAAGGTAAATATATACCCCTCAGTCAGTATAAATATATACCCCTCAGTCAGTATAAATATATACCCCTCAGTCAGTACAAGGTAAATATATACCCCTCAGTCAGTATAAATATATACCCCCTCAGTCAGTATAAATATATACCCCCTCAGTCAGTATAAATATATACCCCTCAGTCAGTACAAGGTAAATATATACCCCTCAGTCAGTATAAATATATACCCCCTCAGTCAGTACCCCTCAGTCATAAATATATACCCCTCAGTCAGTATAAATATATACCCCTCAGTCAGTATAAATATATACCCCCTCAGTCAGTATAAATATATACCCCCTCAGTCAGTCAAGTAAATATAAAGTCAGTATATACCCCTCAGTCAGTATAAATATATAAATATATACCCCCTCAGTCAGTATAAATATATACCCCTCAGTCAGTATAAATATATACCCCTCAGTCAGTATAAATATATACCCCTCAGTCAGTATAAATATATACCCCTCAGTCAGTATAAATATATACCCCCTCAGTCAGTATAAATATATACCCCCCTCAGTCAGTATAAATATATACCCCTCAGTCAGTATAAATATATACCCCCTCAGTCAGTATAAATATATACCCCTCAGTCAGTACAAGGTAAATATATACCCCTCAGTCAGTATAAATATATACCCCTCAGTCAGTATAAATATATACCCCTCAGTCAGTATAAATATATACCCCTCAGTCAGTATAAATACCCCTCAGTCAGTATAAATATATACCCCTCAGTCAGTATAAATATATACCCCTCAGTCAGTATAAATATATACCCCCTCAGTCAGTACAAGGTAAATATATACCCCTCAGTCAGTATAAATATATACCCCTCAGTCAGTATAAATATATACCCCTCAGTCAGTACAAGGTAAATATATACCCCTCAGTCAGTACAAGGTAAATATATACCCCTCAGTCAGTATAAATAAATACCCCCTCAGTCAGTATAAATATATACCCCTCAGTCAGTATAAATATATACCCCTAGGTCAGTATAAATATATACCCCCTCAGTCAGTATAAGGTAAATATATACCCCCTCAGTCAGTATAAATATATACCCCTTCAGTCAGTGTAAATATATACCCCCTCAGTCAGTATAAGGTAAATATATACCCCTCAGTCAGTATAAATATATACCCCCTCAGTCAGTATAAATATATACCCCTCAGTCAGTATAAATATATACCCCCTCAGTCAGTACAAGGTAAATATATACCCCCTCAGTCAGTACAAGGTAAATATATACCCCCTCAGTCAGTATAAGGTAAATATATACCCCCTCAGTCAGTACAAGGTAAATATATACCCCCTCAGTCAGTACAAGGTAAATATATACCCCTCAGTCAGTATAAATATATACCCCCTCAGTCAGTAGGTAAATATATACCCCTCAGTCAGTATAAGGTCAGTATAAATATATACCCCTCAGTCAATAAATATATACCCCCTCAGTCAGTACACCCCTCAGGTATAAATATATACCCCCTCAGTCAGTATAAATATATACCCCTCAGTCAGTATAAATATATATACCCCCTCCCCTCAGTCAGTACAAGGTAAATATATCCCTCAGTCAGTATAAATATATACCCCTCAGTCAGTATAAATATATACCCCTCAGTCAGTCAGTAAGGTAAATATATACCCCTCAGTCAGTATAAATATATACCCCCTCAGTCAGTATAAATATATACCCCTCAGTCAGTACAAGGTAAATATATACCCCTCAGTCAGTATAAATATATACCCCCTCAGTCAGTATAAATATATAAATATATACCCCTCAGTCAGTACACCCCCTCATAAATATATACCCCTCAGTCAGTATAAATATATACCCCTCAGTCAGTCAGGTATAAATATATACCCCCTCAGTCAGTATAAATATATACCCCCTCAGTCAGTATAAATATATACCCCCTCAGTCAGTATAAATATATACCCCCTCAGTCAGTATAAATATATACCCCTCAGTCAGTATAAATATATACCCCTCAGTCAGTATAAATATATACCCCTCAGTCAGTATAAATATATACCCCTCAGTCAGTACAAGGTAAATATATACCCCTCAGTCAGTATAAATATATACCCCCTCAGTCAGTATAAATATATACCCCTCAGTCAGTATAAATATATACCCCCCAGTCAGTATAAATATATACCCCTCAGTCAGTATAAGGTAAATATATACCCCTCAGTCAGTATAAATATATACCCCTCAGTCAGTATAAATATATACCCCTCAGTCAGTATAAATATATACCCCTCAGTCAGTACAAGGTAAATATATACCCCCTCAGTCAGTACAAGGTAAATATATACCCCTCAGTCAGTATAAATATATACCCCCTCAGTCAGTATAAATATATACCCCCTCCAGTCAGTCAGTAGGTAAATATATACCCCTCAGTCAGTATAAATATATACCCCTCAGTCAGTATAAATATATACCCCTCAGTCAGTATAAATATATACCCCTCAGTCAGTATAAATATATACCCCTCAGTCAGTATAAATATATACCCCTCAGTCAGTAAGGTAAATATATACCCCTCAGTCAGTATAAATATATACCCCTCAGTCAGTATAAATATATACCCCTCAGTCAGTATAAATATATACCCCTCAGTCAGTATAAATATATACCCCTCAGTCAGTATAAATATATACCCCCTCAGTCAGTATAAATATATACCCCCTCAGTCAGTATAAGTCAGTATAAATATATACCCCTCAGTCAGTATAAATATATACCCCTCAGTCAGTATAAATATATACCCCTCAGTCAGTATAAATATATACCCCTCAGTCAGTACAAGGTAAATATATACCCCTCAGTCAGTATAAATATATACCCCTCAGTCAGTATAAATATATACCCCTCAGTCAGTATAAATATATACCCCTCAGTCAGTACAAGGTAAATATATACCCCTCAGTCAGTATAAATATATACCCCCTCAGTCAGTATAAGGTAAATATATACCCCCTCAGTCTGTACAAGGTAAATATATACCCCTCAGTCAGTACAAGGTAAATATATACCCCCTCAGTCAGTACAAGGTAAATATATACCCCCTCAGTCAGTACCAGGTAAATATATACCCCCTCAGTCAGTACCCCTCAGTCAGTATAAATATATACCCCCTCAGTCAGTACAAGGTAAATATATACCCCTCAGTCAGTATAAATATATACCCCTCAGTCAGTATAAATATATAGTCAATAAATATATACCCCTCAGTCAGTATAAGGTAAATATATACCCCTCAGTCAGTATAAATATATACCCCCTCAGTCAGTATAAATATATACCCCTCAGTCAGTATAAATATATACCCCTCAGTCAGTATAAATATATACCCCTCAGTCAGTATAAATATATACCCCTCAGTCAGTATAAATATATACCCCTCAGTCAGTCAGTATATACCCCCTCAGTCAGTATAAATATATACCCCTCAGTCAGTATAAATATATACCCCTCAGTCAGTATAAATATATACCCCTCAGTCAGTATAAATATATACCCCCTCAGTCAGTATAAATATATACCCCTCAGTCAGTATAAATATATACCCCTCAGTCAGTATAAATATATACCCCTCAGTCAGTATAAATATATACCCCCTCAGGTAAATATATACCCCTCAGTCAGTATAAATATATACCCCTCAGTCAGTATAAATATATACCCCTCAGTCAGTAAGGTAAATATATACCCCCAGTCAGTCAGTACCCCCTCAGTCAGTATAAATATATACCCCAGTCAGTCAGTATAAATATATACCCCTCAGTCAGTATAAATATATACCCCTCAGTCAGTATAAATATATACCCCTCAGTCAGTACAAGGTAAATATATACCCCTCAGTCAGTATAAATATATACCCCTCAGTCAGTATAAATATATACCCCCTCAGTCAGTATAAATATATACCCCTCAGTCAGTACAAGGTAAATATATACCCCCTCAGTCAGTATACCCCCTCAGTCAGTAAATATATACCCCTCAGTCAGTATAAATATATACCCCTCAGTCAGTATAAGGTAAATATATACCCCTCAGTCAGTATAAATATATACCCCTCAGTCAGTATAAATATATACCCCTCAGTCAGTATAAATATATACCCCTCAGTCAGTATAAATATATACCCCTCAGTCAGTATAAATATATACCCCTCAGTCAGTATAAGGTAAATATATACCCCTCAGTCAGTATAAATATATACCCCCTCAGTCAGTATAAATATATACCCCTCAGTCAGTACAAGGTAAATATATACCCCCTCAGTCAGTATAAATATATACCCCTCAGTCAGTATAAATATATACCCCCTCAGTCAGTATAAATATATACCCCTCAGTCAGTATAAATATATACCCCTCAGTCAGTACCCCTCAGTCAGTATAAATATATACCCCTCAGTCAGTACAAGTATAAATATATACCCCTCAGTCAGTACAATAAATATATACCCCTCAGTCAGTATAAATATATACCCCCTCAGTCAGTATAAATATATACCCCTCAGTCAGTACAAGGTAAATATATACCCCTCAGTCAGTAATAAATATATACCCCTCAGTCAGTATAAAGGTAAATATATACCCCTCAGTCAGTACAATAAATATATACCCCTCAGTCAGTATATATACCCCTCAGTCAGTCAGTAAATATATACCCCTCAGTCAGTACAAGGTAAATATATACCCCTCAGTCAGTATAAATATATACCCCGTCAGTCAGTATAAATATATACCCCCTCAGTCAGTATAAATATATACCCCCCTCAGTCAGTACAAGGTAAATATATACCCCCTCAGTCAGTATAAATATATACCCCTCAGTCAGTACAAGGTAAATATATACCCCTCAGTCAGTATAAATATATACCCCTCAGTCAGTATAAATATATACCCCCTCAGTCAGTCAGTATAAATATATACCCCTCAGTCAGTATAAATATATACCCCTCAGTCAGTACAAGGTAAATATATACCCCCTCAGTCAGTACAAGGTAAATATATACCCCTCAGTCAGTATAAATATATACCCCCTCAGTCAGTATAAATATATACCCCTCAGTCAGTATAAATATATACCCCCCCTCAGTCAGTATAAATATATACCCCTCAGTCAGTACCCTCAGTCAGTATAAATATATACCCCTCAGTCAGTATAAATATATACCCCTCAGTCAGTATAAATATATACCCCTCAGTCAGTACAAGGTAAATATATACCCCTCAGTCAGTATAAATATATACCCCCTCAGTCAGTATAAATATATACCCCTCAGTCAGTATAAATATATACCCCTCAGTCAGTATAAATATATACCCCCTCAGTCAGTATAAATATATACCCCCTCAGTCAGTATAAATATATACCCCTCAGTCAGTATAAATATATACCCCTCAGTCAGTATAAATATATACCCCTCAGTCAGTACAAGGTAAATATATACCCCTCAGTCAGTATAAATATATACCCCTCAGTCAGTATAAATATATACCCCTCAGTCAGTATAAGATAAATATATACCCCTCAGTCAGTATAAATATATACCCCTCAGTCAGTATAAATATATACCCCTCAGTCAGTATAAATATATACCCCTCAGTCAGTATAAATATATACCCCTCAGTATATAAATATATACCCCTCAGTCAGTATAAATATATACCCCTCAGTCAGTATAAATATATACCCCTCAGTCAGTATAAATATATACCCCTCAGTCAGTACCCCTCAGTCAGTATAAATATATACCCCCTCAGTCAGTATAAATATATACCCCTCAGTCAGTATAAATATATACCCCCTCAGTCAGTACAAGGTAAATATATACCCCTCAGTCAGTACAGTATAAGGTAAATATATACCCCTCAGTCAGTATAAATATACCCCCTCAGTCAGTATAAATATATACCCCTCAGTCAGTATAAATATATACCCCCCTCAGTCAGTATAAATATATACCCCCTCAGTCAGTATAAATATATACCCCCAGTCAGTCAGTATAAATATATACCCCTCAGTCCTCAGTCAGTATAAATATATACCCCCTCAGTCAGTATAAATATATACCCCTCAGTCAGTATAAATATATACCCCTCAGTCAGTATAAATATATACCCCTCAGTCAGTATAAATATATACCCCTCAGTCAGTATAAATATATACCCCTCAGTCAGTACAAGGTAAATATATACCCCTCAGTCAGTAGGTAAATATATACCCCTCAGTCAGTACAAGGTAAATATATACCCTCAGTCAGTACAAGGTATAAATATATACCCCTCAGTCAGTACCCCCTCAAGTATAAATATATACCCCTCAGTCAGTATAAGGTAAATATATACCCCTCAGTCAGTATAAATATATACCCCTCAGTCAGTACAAGGTAAATATATACCCCTCAGTCAGTATAAATATATACCCCTCAGTCAGTATAAATATATACCCCTCAGTCAGTACAAGGTAAATATATACCCCTCAGTCAGTATAAATATATACCCCCTCAGTCAGTATAAATATATACCCCTCAGTCAGTATAAATAAATATATACCCCTCAGTCAGTATAAATATATACCCCCTCAGTCAGTATAAATATATACCCCTCAGTCAGTATAAATATATACCCCCTCAGTCAGTATAAATATATACCCCCTCAGTCAGTATAAATATATACCCCTCAGTCAGTATAAATATATACCCCTCAGTCAGTATAAATATATACCCCCTCAGTCAGTATAAATATATACCCCCTCAGTCAGTATAAATATATACCCCTCAGTCAGTACCCCTCAGTCAGTAAATATATACCCCTCAGTCAG
The DNA here is from genome assembly GCF_021184085.1 of Oncorhynchus gorbuscha. NCBI lineage: Eukaryota > Metazoa > Chordata > Actinopteri > Salmoniformes > Salmonidae > Oncorhynchus > Oncorhynchus gorbuscha. The sequence goes on from NW_025751048.1 coordinate 9,736, forward strand.
TATAAATATATACCCCCTCAGTCAGTATAAATATATACCCCCTCAGTCAGTATAAATATATACCCCTCAGTCAGTACAAGGTAAATATATACCCCTCAGTCAGTCAGTAAATAAATATATACCCCTCAGTCAGTATAAATATATACCCCTCAGTCAGTCAGTCAGTATAAATATATACCCCTCAGTCAGTATAAATATATACCCCTCAGTCAGTATAAGGGTTAAATATATACCCCTCAGTCAGTATAAATATATACCCCCTCAGTCAGTATAAATATATACCCCTCAGTCAGTATAAGGTAAATATATACCCCTCAGTCAGTATAAATATATACCCCTCAGTCAGTATAAATATATACCCCTCAGTCAGTATAAATATATACCCCTCAGTCAGTCAAGTATAAATATATACCCCTCAGTCAGTACAAGGTAAATATATACCCCTCAGTCAGTATAAATATATACCCCTCAGTCAGTATAAATATATACCCCTCAGTCAGTATAAATATATACCCCTCAGTCAGTACAAGGTAAATATATACCCCTCAGTCAGTATAAATATATACCCCCTCAGTCAGTATAAATATATACCCCTCAGTCAGTATAAATATATACCCCCTCAGTCAGTATAAGGTAAATATATACCCCTCAGTCAGTATAAATATATACCCCTCAGTCAGTATAAATATATACCCCTCAGTCAGTATAAATATATACCCCTCAGTCAGTATAAATAAACCCCCTCAGTATATACCCCTCAGTCAGTATAAATATATACCCCCTCAGTCAGTATAAGGTAAATATATACCCCCTCAGTCAGTACAATAAATATATACCCCTCAGTCAGTAAATATATACCCCTCAGTCAGTATAAATATATACCCCTCAGTCAGTATAAATATATACCCCCTCAGTCAGTATAAATATATACCCCTCAGTCAGTACAAGGTAAATATATACCCCTCAGTCAGTACAAGGTAAATATATACCCCTCAGTCAGTATAAATATATACCCCTCAGTCAGTATAAATATATACCCCCTCAGTCAGTATAAATATATACCCCTCAGTCAGTACAAGGTAAATATATACCCCTCAGTCAGTATAAATATATACCCCCTCAGTCAGTACAAGGTAAATATATACCCCCTCAGTCAGTACAATATACCCCCTCAGTCGGTAAATATATACCCCTCAGTCAGTACAAGGTAAATATATACCCCTCAGTCAGTACAATAAATATATACCCCCTCAGTCAGTACCCCTCAGTCAGTATAAATATATACCCCCTCAGTCAGTATAAATATATACCCCTCAGTCAGTATAAATATATACCCCTCAGTCAATACCCCTCAGTCAAATAAATATATACCCCCTCAGTCAGTACAAGGTAAATATATACCCCCTCAGTCAGTATAAATATATACCCCTCAGTCAGTATAAATATATACCCCTCAGTCAGTACAAGGTAAATATATACCCCTCAGTCAGTATAAATATATACCCCTCAGTCAGTATAAATATATACCCCTCAGTCAGTATAAATATATACCCCTCAGTCAGTATAAATATATACCCCCTCAGTCAGTACAATAAATATATACCCCCTCAGTCAGTATAAATATATACCCCTCAGTCAGTATAAATATATACCCCTCAGTCAGTACAATAAATATATACCCCTCAGTCAGTACAATAAATATATACCCCCTCAGTCAGTATAAATATATACCCCCTCAGTCAGTATAAATATATACCCCTCAGTCAGTACAATAAATATATACCCCTCAGTCAGTATAAATATATACCCCTCAGTCAGTATAAATATATACCCCCTCAGTCAGTATAAATATATACCCCTCAGTCAGTACAAGGTAAATATATACCCCTCAGTCAGTATAAATATATACCCCCTCAGTCAGTATAAATATATACCCCTCAGTCAGTATAAATATATACCCCTCAGTCAGTATACCCCTCAGGTATAAATATATACCCCTCAGTCAGTATAAATATATACCCCCTCAGTCAGTATAAATATATACCCCCTCAGTCAGTATAAATATATACCCCCTCAGTCAGTATAAATATATACCCCTCAGTCAGTATAAATATATACCCCTCAGTCAGTACAAGGTAAATATATACCCCTCAGTCAGTATAAATATATACCCCTCAGTCAGTATAAATATATACCCCCTCAGTCAGTATAAATATATACCCCCTCAGTCAGTACAATAAATATATACCCCTCAGTCAGTATAAATATATACCCCTCAGTCAGTATAAATATATACCCCTCAGTCAGTATAAATATATACCCCTCAGTCAGTATAAATATATACCCCTCAGTCAGTACAAGGTAAATAGTCAGTATAAATATATACCCCTCAGTCCCCTCAGTCAGTAAGGTAAATATATACCCCTCAGTCAGTATAAATATATACCCCTCAGTCAGTACAAGGTAAATATATACCCCCTCAGTCAGTATAAATATATACCCCCTCAGTCAGTACAAGGTAAATATATACCCCCTCAGTCAGTATAAATATATACCCCTCAGTCAGTACAAGGTAAATATATACCCCTCAGTCAGTATAAATATAAAGTCAGTATAAATATACCCCTCAGTCAGTATAAATATATACCCCCTCAGTCAGTATAAATATATACCCCTCAGTCAGTATAAATATATACCCCTCAGTCAGTATAAATATATACCCCTCAGTCAGTATAAATATATACCCCCTCAGTCAGTATAAATATATACCCCCTCAGTCAGTCAGTAAATATATACCCCTCAGTCAGTAAATAAATATATACCCCTCAGTCAGTATAAATATATACCCCTCAGTCAGTACAATAAATATATACCCCTCAGTCAGTATAAATATATACCCCTCAGTCAGTATAAATATATACCCCTCAGTCAGTATAAGGTAAATATATACCCCCTCAGTCAGTATAAATATATACCCCCAGTCAGTATAAATATATACCCCAGTCAGTACAAGGTAAATATATACCCCTCAGTCAGTATAAATATATACCCCTCAGTCAGTATAAATATATACCCCTCAGTCAGTATAAATATATACCCCTCAGTCAGTAAATAAATAAATATATACCCCTCAGTCAGTACAATAAATATATACCCCTCAGTCAGTATAAATATATACCCCTCAGTCAGTATAAATATATACCCCCCCAGTCAGTCAGTCAGTAAGGTAAATATATACCCCTCAGTCAGTATAAATATATACCCCTCAGTCAGTATAAATATATACCCCTCAGTCAGTATAAATATATACCCCTCAGTCAGTATAAATATATACCCCCTCAGTCAGTATAAAAATACCCCTCAGTCAGTATATACCCCTCAGTCAGTACAAGGTAAATATATACCCCTCAGTCAGTATAAATATATACCCCTCAGTCAGTATAAATATATACCCCCTCAGTCAGTATAAATATATACCCCTCAGTCAGTATACCCCCCTCAAGGTAAATATATACCCCCTCAGTCAGTACAAGGTAAATATATACCCCTCAGTCAGTATAAATATATACCCCTCAGTCAGTATAAATATATACCCCTCAGTCAGTATAAATATATACCCCTCAGTCAGTATAAATATATACCCCTCAGTCAGTACAAAAATATATACCCCCTCAGTCAGTATAAATATATACCCCTCAGTCAGTATAAATATATACCCCCTCAGTCAGTATAAATATATAGTCAGTATAAATATATACCCCTCAGTCAGTATAAATATATACCCCTCAGTCAGTATAAATATATACCCCTCAGTAAATAAATATACCCCTCAGTCAGTATAAATATATACCCCTCAGTCAGTATAAATATATACCCCCTCAGTCAGTATAAATATATACCCCTCAGTCAGTATAAGGTAAATATACCCCCTCAGTCAGTATAAATATATACCCCTCAGTCAGTATAAATATATACCCCTCAGTCAGTATAAATATATACCCCTCAGTCAGTATAAATATATACCCCTCAGTCAGTATAAATATATACCCCTCAGTCAGTATAAATATATACCCCCTCAGTCAGTATAAATATATACCCCTCAGTCAGTATAAGGTAAATATATACCCCTCAGTCAGTCAGTATAAATATATACCCCTCAGTCAGTATACCCCTCAGTAGGTAAATATATACCCCCTCAGTCAGTATAAGGTAAATATATACCCCTCAGTCAGTATAAATATATACCCCTCAGTCAGTACAAGGTAAATATATACCCCTCAGTCAGTATAAATATATACCCCTCAGTCAGTATATATAAGTCAGTATAAATATATACCCCCTCAGTCAGTATAAATAAATATATGCCCCCTCAGTCAGTATAAATATATACCCCCTCAGTCAGTACAATAAATATATACCCCCTCAGTCAGTATAAATATATACCCCTCAGTCAGTACAAGGTAAATATATACCCCTCAGTCAGTATAAATATATACCCCTCAGTCAGTATAATACCCCTCAGTCAGTATAAATATATACCCCCTCAGTCAGTATATATACCCCTCAGTCAGTATAAATATATACCCCTCAGTCAGTATAAATAAATACCCCCAGTCAGTCAGTCAGTATAAATATATACCCACTCAGTCAGTACAAGGTAAATATATACCCCTCAGTCAGTATAAATATATACCCCTCAGTCAGTATAAATATATACCCCTCAGTCAGTATAAATATATATATATACCCCTCAGTCAGTACAAGGTAAATATATACCCCTCAGTCAGTATAAATATATACCCCTCAGTCAGTATAAATATATACCCCCCCTCAGTCAGTACATAAATATATACCCCTCAGTCAATAAATATACCCCCTCAGTCAGTATAAATATATACCCCTCAGTCAGTATAAATATATACCCCCTCAGTCAGTATAAATATATACCCCTCAGTCAGTATAAATATACCCCCTCAGTCAGTAAATATATACCCCTCAGTCAGTATAAATATATACCCCTCAGTCAGTATAAATATATACCCCTCAGTCAGTATAAATATATACCCCCTCAGTCCCTCAGTCAGTATAAAGTCAGTATAAATATATACCCCTCAGTCAGTATAAATATATACCCCTCAGTCAGTAGGTAAATATATACCCCTCAGTCAGTATAAATATATACCCCCTCAGTCAGTATAAATATATACCCCCTCAGTCAGTATAAATATATACCCCTCAGTCAGTACAAGGTAAATATATACCCCCTCAGTCAGTACAAGGTAAATATATACCCCTCAGTCAGTATAAATATATACCCCCTCAGTCAGTATAAATATATACCCCCTCAGTCAGTATAAATATATACCCCTCAGTCAGTATAAATATATACCCCTCAGTCAGTATAAATATATACCCCCTCAGTCAGTATAAGGTAAATATATACCCCTCAGTCAGTATAAATATATACCCCTCAGTCAGTATAAATATATACCCCCTCAGTCAGTATAAGGTAAATATATACCCCTCAGTCAGTATATAAATATATACCCCTCAGTCAGTATAAATATATACCCCCTCAGTCAGTATAAATATATACCCCTCAGTCAGTATAAATATATACCCCCTCAGTCAGTACAAGGTTAATATATACCCCTCAGTCAGTATAAATATATACCCCTCAGTCAGTATAAATATATACCCCTCAGTCAGTATAAGGTAAATATATACCCCTCAGTCAGTATAAATATATACCCCTCAGTCAGTATAAATATATACCCCTCAGTCAGTATAAATATATACCCCCTCAGTCAGTATAAATATATACCCCCTCAGTCAGTATAAATATATACCCCTCAGTCAGTACAAGGTAAATATATACCCCTCAGTCAGTATAAATATATACCCCTCAGTCAGTATAAATATATACCCCCTCAGTCAGTATAATAAATATATACCCCTCAGTCAGTATAAATATATACCCCTCAGTCAGTATAAATATATACCCCTAGTCAGTATAAATATATACCCCCTCAGTCAGTATAAATATATACCCCTCAGTCAGTATAAATATATACCCCTCAGTCAGTATAAATATATACCCCTCAGTCAGTATAAATATATACCCCCTCAGTCAGTATAAATATATACCCCTCAGTCAGTATAAATATATACCCCTCAGTCAGTACAAGGTAAATATATACCCCTCAGTCAGTATAAATATATACCCCCTCAGTCAGTATAAATATATACCCCTCAGTCAGTATAAGGTAAATATATACCTCAGTCAGTACAAGGTAAATATATACCCCTCAGTCAGTATAAATAAATATACCCCTCAGTCAGTATAAATATATACCCCTCAGTCAGTATAAATATATACCCCCTCAATCAGTATAAATATATACCCCTCAGTCAGTACAAGGTAAATATCTACCCCCTCAGTCAGTATAAATATATACCCCTCAGTCAGTATAAATATATACCCCTCAGTCAGTATAAATATATACCCCCTCAGTCAGTATAAATATATACCCCTCAGTCAGTATAAATATATACCCCTCAGTCAGTATAAATATATACCCCTCAAGGTAAATATATACCCCCTCAGTCAGTATAAATATATACCCCCTCAGTCAGTACCCCTCAAGTATAAATATATACCCCTCAGTCAGTATAAATATATACCCCTCAGTCAGTATAAATATATACCCCTCAGTCAGTATAAATATATACCCCTCAGTCAGTATAAGGTAAATATATACCCCCTCAGTCAGTATAAATATATACCCCTCAGTCAGTATAAATATATACCCCCTCAGTCAGTATAAGGTAAATATATACCCCTCAGTCCCCTCAGTCAGTATAAATATATACCCCTCAGTCAGTATAAATATATACCCCTCAGTCAGTATAAATATATACCCCTCAGTCAGTATAAATATATACCCC
>NW_025751049.1:0-16682 GCF_021184085.1 Oncorhynchus gorbuscha
GACATTACAGATAATTGTATGTGTGGAGTACAGAGATGAGGGAACTTACAGATAATTGTATGTGTGGAGTACAGAGATGAGGGAACTTACAGATAATTGTATGTGTGGAGTACAGAGATGAGGGACATTACAGATAATTGTATGTGTGGGGTACAGAGATGAGGGAACTTACAGATAATTGTATGTGTGGAGTACAGAGATGAGGGAACTTACAGATAATTGTATGTGTGGAGTACAGAGATGAGGGAACTTACAGATAATTGTATGTGTGGAGTACAGAGATGAGGGAACTTACAGATAATTGTATGTGTGGAGTACAGAGATGAGGTAGTCATTCAAACATCATGTTAAACACTGTTATTGCACACAGAGTCCATGCAACTTATTATGTGACTTGCTAAGCACATTTTTTTCCTCCTGAACTTATTTCAGCTTGTCATAACAAAGGGGTTGAATACTTGTTGACTCAAGGCATTTCAACTTTGACATTATGGGGTATTGTGTGTAATTGTGTGTAAGCCAGTGACAAAACATCTCAGTTGAATCAATTTTAACGTCAGGCTTTTAAACAACAAAATATCTAAAAAGGCCAAGGGTAGTTTAGTGTTTAATAATGAATAACAAAACAATGGAAGAAGAAAGGAAAGATGAAGGGAATATCTGTTCAGGTGGAAAACCTGGGTTTCCCCCTGTGTGTTCATTATATACTATAACATGTACTGTGTGTTCATTATATACTATAACATGTACTGGGTGTTCATTATATACTATAACATGTACTGGGTGTTCATTATATACTATAACATGTACTGGGTGTTCATTATATACTATAACATGTACTGGGTGTTCATTATATACTATAACATGTACTGTGTGTTCATTATATACTATAACATGTACTGGGTGTTCATTATATACTATAACATGTACTGTGTGTTCATTATATACTATAACATGTACTGGGTGTTCATTATATACTATAACATGTACTGTGTGTTCATTATATACATTTACATTACATTTAAGTCATTTAGCAGACGCTCTTATCCAGAGCGACTTACAAATTGGTGCATTCACCTTATGACATCCAGTGGAACAGTCACTTTACAATAGTGCATCTAAATCTTAAAGGGGTGGGGGTGAGAAGGATTACTTATCCTATCCTAGGTATTCCTTAAAGAGGTGGGGTTTCAGGTGTCTCCGGAAGGTGGTGATTGACTCCGCTGTCCTGGCGTCGTGAGGGAGTTTGTTCCACCATTGGGGGGCCAGAGCAGCGAACAGTTTTGACTGGGCTGAGCGGGAACTGTACTTCCTCAGTGGTAGGGAGGCGAGCAGGCCAGAGGTGGATGAACGCAGTGCCCTTGTTTGGGTGTAGGGCCTGATCAGAGCCTGGAGGTACTGAGGTGCCGTTCCCCTCACAGCTCCGTAGGCAAGCACCATGGTCTTGTAGCGGATGCGAGCTTCAACTGGAAGCCAGTGGAGAGAGCGGAGGAGCGGGGTGACGTGAGAGAACTTGGGAAGGTTTAACGCCAGACGGGCTGCGGCGTTCTGGATGAGTTGTAGGGGTTTAATGGCACAGGCAGGGAGCCCAGCCAACAGCGAGTTGCAGTAATCCAGACGGGAGATGACAAGTGCCTGGATTAGGACCTGCGCCGCTTCCTGTGTGATGCAGGGTCGTACTCTGCGGATGTTGTAGTGCATGAACCTACAGGAGCGGGCCACTGCCTTGATGTTAGTTGAGAACGACAGGGTGTTGTCCAGGATCACGCCAAGGTTCTTAGCGCTCTGGGAGGAGGACACAATGGAGTTGTCAACCGTGATGGCGAGATCATGGAACGGGCAGTCCTTCCCCGGGAGGAAGAGCAGCTCCGTCTTGCCGAGGTTCAGCTTGAGGTGGTGATCCGTCATCCACACTGATATGTCTGCCAGACATGCAGAGATGCGATTCGCCACCTGGTCATCAGAAGGGGGAAAGGAGAAGATTAATTGTGTGTCGTCTGCATAGCAATGATAGGAAGACCATGTGAGGTTATGACAGAGCCAAGTGACTTGGTGTATAGCGAGAATAGGAGAGGGCCTAGAACAGAGCCCTGGGGACACCAGTGGTGAGAGCGCGTGGTGAGGAGACAGATTCTCGCCACGCCACCTGGTAGGAGCGACCTGTCAGGTAGGACGCAATCAAAGCGTGGGCCGCGCCGAGGAGATGCCCAACTCGGAGGAGAGGGTGGAGAAAGGAGGATCTGATGGCTGATGGTTCACAGTATCGAGAGGCAGCCGATAGGTCTAGAAGGATGAGAGCAAGAGGAGAGAGTTAGCTTTAGCGGTGCGGAGCGCCTCCGTGATACAAGAAGAGCAGTCTCAGTTGAATGACTGATACTTGAAACCTGACTGATTTGGATCAAGAAAGGTCATTCTGAGAGAGATAGCGGAGAGCTGGCCAAGGGCAGAAACGCGTTCAAGAGTTTTGGAGAGAAAAGAAAGAAGGGATACTGGTCTGAAGTTGTTGACATCGGAGGGATCGAGTGTAGGTTTTCAGAAGGGGTGCAACTCTCAGCTCTCTTGAAGACGGAAGGGACGTAGCCAGCGGTCAGGGATGAGTTGATGAGCGAGGTGAGGTAGGGGAGAAGGTCTCCGGAAATGGTCTGGAGAAGAGAGGAGGGGATAGGGTCAAGCGGGCAGGTTGTTGGGCGGCCGGCCGTCACAAGACGCGAGATTTCATCTGGAGAAGAGGAGAAAGAGGTCAGAGCACAGGGTAGGGCAGTGTGAGCAGAACCAGCGGTGTCGTTTGACTTGTAAGCGAGGATCGGATGTCGTCGACCTTCTTTTCAAAATGGTTGACGAAGTCATCTTCAGAGAGGGAGGAGGGGGAGGGGAGGAGGGGATTCAGGAGGGAGGAGAAGGTGGCAAAGAGCTTCCTAGGGTTAGAGGCAGAAGCTTGGAATTTAGAGTGGTAGAAAGTGGCTTTAGCAGCAGAGACAGAAAGAGGAAAATGTAGAGAGGAGGGAGTGAAAGAGGATGCCAGGTCCGAGGGAGCGTAGTTTTCCTCCATTTCCGCGCTCGGCTGCCCGGAGCCCTGTACTGGGTGTTCATTATATGCACTATAACATGTACTGTGTATGTTCATTATATACTATAACATGTACTGTGTGTCCATTATATACTATAACATGTATTGTGTGTTCATTATATACTATAACATGTACTGTGTGTTCATTATATACTATAACATGTACTGTGTGTCCATTATATACTATAACATGTATTGTGTGTTCATTATATACTATAACATGTACTGTGTGTTCATTATATACTATAACATGTACTGTGTGTTGATTATATACTATAACATGTACTGGGTTGTATATACTATAGCATGTACTGTGTGTTCATTACTATAACATGTTCATTATACTATAACATGTACTGTGTTCATGATATACTATAACATGTACTGTGTGTTCATTATATACTATAACATGTACTGTGTGTTCATTATATACTATAACATGTACTGTGTGTTCATTATATACTATAACATGTACTGTGTTCATTATATACTATAACATGTACTGGGTGTTCATTATATACTATAACATGTACTGGGTGTTCATTATATACTATAACATGTACTGGGTGTTCATTATATACTATAACATGTACTGGGTGTTCATTATATACTATAACATGTACTGGGTGTTCATTATATACTATAACCTGACTCTGGGTTTCCCCATGTACTGTGTTCATTATATACTATAACATGTACTGGGTGTTCATTATATACTATAACATGTACTGGGTGTTCATTATATACTATAACATGTACTGTGGGTGTTCATTATATACTATAACATGTACTGGGTGTTCATTATATACTATACCATGTACTGTGTGTTCATTTTATACTATAACATGTACTGTGTGTTCATTATATACTATAACATGTACTGGGTGTTCATTATACACTATAACATGTACTGGTTGTTCATTATATACTATAACATGTACTGGGTGTTCATTATATACTTATAACATGTACTGGGTGTTCATTATATACTATAACATGTACAGGTGTTCATTATATACTATAACATGTACTGGGTGTTCATTATATACTATAACATGTACTGGGTGTTCATTATATACTATAACATGTACTGTGTGTTCATTATATACTATAACATGTGCTGTGTCTGTGTCCCTGTGTCTGTGTGTGTCCCTGTGTCTGTGTGTGTGTGTGTGTGTGTGTGTGTGTGTGTGTGGTGTGTGTGTGTGTGTGTGTGTGTGTGTGTGTGTGTGTGTGTGTGTGTGTGTGTGTGTGTGTGTGTGTGTGTGTGTGTGTGTGTGTGTGTGTGTGTGTGTACGTCCCTTCCTGCCTGTGTCCTCTCAGGGCTACATGGTGGAGCTGACGTCCCACCAGGGCAGTGTGGGCAGGGTGCTGCGTGCGGGCAGTGCCCTCCTGGGTGAGGGCCATTTAACGGAGGAGGAGGAGAAAGAGGTCAGGGAGCAGATGAACCTCCTCAACTCCCGCTGGGAACACCTCAGAGTGGCTAGCATGGAGAAACAGAGCAGGTAGGACACACACACATGGATGGATGGATGGATGCATGGATGGATGGATGGACGGACGCACGAACGAGCACGCACACACACACACACACACAGACACTCAAACACACACACACACACACACACACACACACACACACACACACACACACACACACACACACACACACACACACACACACACACACACACACACACACACACACACACACACACACAGACAGACAGGCAGAGAACCTATGGACCAAACCTACATTAGGGTGATTATCACCTGCCTCCCTCTTGGTAATGTCTACTGGTAATGTCTACTGGTAATGTCTACTGGTAATGTCTGCTGGTAATGTCTACTGGTAATGTCTGCTGGTAATGTATACTGGTAATGTCTGCTGGTAATGTCTGCTGGTAATGTCTGCTGGTAATGTCTACTGGTAATGTCTACTGGTAATCTCTGCTGGTAATGTCTTCTGGTAATGTCTACTGGTAATGTCTACTGGTAATGTCTACTGGTAATGGCTGCTGGTAATGTCTACTGGTAATGGCTGCTGGTAATGTCTGCTGGTAATTTGATGATTACTTCTCAGATCACAATTTAAATTCAAAGATGATGTTTGTGAAACAATTCTTTATGACATGTCTGTTTTCTCAGCGACATTCAAATCCACATTGAAAAAAGGCCGTTTCAGTTTGTTCCACATCACTATGACGACACACCAAATGTGTTTGATGGATTGTGGGGAAAGAGCAGGAATAGGTTTTGTAGGCTACAGTCCAAGTTATGTCTTCCAATGGTACGACTGCTGTCGGCATCCTAAGATGATCCAACTTGAATAAACAGGATGACAGGTCAGGATGAACGGGTCAGGATGACGGGTCAGGATGACGGGTCAGGATGACAGGTCAGGATGACAGGTCAGGATGACTGGTCAGGATGACGGGTCAGGATGACAGTCAGGATGACGGGTCAGGATGACGGGTCAGGATGACGGGTCAGGATGACGGGTCAGGATGACGGGTCAGGATGACAGGTCAGGATGACGGGTCAGGATGACAGGTCAGGATGACAGGTCAGGATGACAGATCAGGATGACGGGTCAGGATGACAGTAGTGGTGTAGCTCAACGGGCGATATGGATATCAGTAATAAGTGAGAGAATGCAGAGCACCAAATTCAAATAAATTACTATAAAAATCGAACTTTCATGAAATCACACATGAAAGACACCAGAATTAAAGCTACGCGTGTTGTGAGTCCAGCCAACATGTCAGATTTCAAAAAAGGTTTTTCGGCGAAAGCAAACTATGCTGTACCTGAGGATAGCACCTCTGTAAACAAGAGACAAGAAGCATATTTCAACCCTGCAGGCGGCGACACAAAACGCAGAAATAAAATTATAAATCATGCCTTACCTTTGACGAGCTTCTTCTGTTGGCACTCCAATATGTCCCATAAACATCACAAATGGTCCCTTTGTTCGATTAATTCCGTCGATATATATCCAAAATGTTCATTTATTTGGCGCGAAAAACACCGGTTCCAACTTGTGCAACGTCACTACAAAATATCTCAAAAGTTACCTGGAAACTTGCCAAAACATTTCAAACTACTTTTGTAATACAACTTTAGGTATTTTTGAAGTACTTCTTCATTACACAAAGGAAAAACCTCAACCAATTTCTGAAGACTGGTGACATCCAGTGGGAGCGATAGGAACTGCAAGAAGGTCCCTTAGAAATCTGGATTCCCGATGAAAACCCATTGAAGAGAGAGTGACCTCAAAAAAATAAATCTGAATGGTTTCGCCTGCTAAATAAGTTATGTTATACTCACAGACATGATTCAAACAGTTTTAGAAACTTCAGGAGTGTTTTCTATCCAAATCTACTAATAATATGCATATCTTATCTTCAGGGGATGAGTAGAAGGCAGTTGAATTTGGGCATGCATTTCATCCGGACGTGAAAATACTGGCCCAGACACCAAAACGTTCATCCAAAAGTTACTTTACTGACTACAATTTTGTACAGGTGACTAGTAACTGTAACAGATTACATGTAGAAAGTAACCTACCCAACCCTGACCATACTGTACACAGACACGCAGGCAGAAACACACAAATCAAATCAATTTTATCGGTCACATACACATGTTTAGCAGATGTTAATGTGAGTGTAGTGAAATGCTTGTGCTTCTAGTTCCGACCTTGCTGTAATATCCAACAAGTAATCTAACAATTTCACAACAACTACCCTAATATACACACAAGTGTAAAGGAATGAATGAGGATATGTACATATAAATATATGGATGAGCGATGGCCGCGCAGCATAGGCAAGATGCAGTAGATGGTATAGACCACACTTTATGATGTAATGAGTATGAGATGAGATGAGTAATGTATGAGATGTATGAGATGAGTAATGTAGGATATGTAAATGTTATATAAAGTGGCGTTGTTTAAAGTGACTAGTGATGCATTTATTACATCCAATTTTTAATTACTAAAGTGGCCAGAGAGTTGAGTCAGTGTGTACTAGTCTGATGGCCTTGAGATAGAAGCTGTTTTTCAGTCTCTCGGTCCCAGCTTTGATGCACCTGTACTGACCTCGCCTTCTGGATGATAGCGGGGTGAACAGGCAGTGGCTCGGGTGGTTGTTGTCCTTGATGATCTTTTTGGCCTTCCTGTGACATCGGGTGGTGTAGGTGTCCTGAAGGGCAGGTAGTTTGCCCCCGGTGATGCGTTGTGCAGACCTCACTACCCTCTGGAGAGCTTTACGGTTGTGGGCGGAGCAGTTGCCGTACCAGGCGGTGATACAGCCTGACAGGATGCTCTCGATTGTGCGACAGGATTCTCTCGATTGTGAAACACACACACAGACTTGTGCATGTACCCACCCACACACAAGCACACACATACACACACATACATTTGCACGCACACACACAAGCACACACACACACGCACATACACACACACAAACAAACACAAATTCCCCTGAAATCCAGCATGTCTCTCTGGGTGAGAAATATGTATCTATGTCCTTGAAGGTAATATTATGTTTTGAATAGACCTGAGCTGCAGCTCTCTATGAGGTGTCTAACTAGGATCTAGCTGTACTCAATAGCCCCCTGCCCTCTTTGCTCAGTCTCTCCTCCCCTTCTCTCCTCTTCTCTTTGCCCCTCCTTTCCTCTCTTCCTCCCTCTTTTCTCCTCTACTCTACTCTCCTCTTCTCCTCTCCCCCTCTCTCTCTTCTCCTCTTCTCTACTCTCCTCCTCTCCTCCTCCCTTCCTTCTCCACTCCCCCTCTCCTCTCCTCCCTCCTTCTCTTCTCCTCTACTCCTCTCCTCCTCCCTCCCTTCTCCTCTCTCCTACTCCTCTCTTCCCTTCTACTCCTCCATCTCTTATCCTCTCCGCTTCCTCTCCATCTCCTCTTCTCTCCTCCCCCCTCTCTTCTCTCCTTCTTTCCTCTCCCTCTCCACTCCTCCCCCTCTCTTCTCTCCTTCTTTCCTCTCCTCTCCTCTCCCTCTCCTCTCCCTCTCTTCTCTCGTTCTTTCCTCTCCTCTCCTCTCCTCCCCTCTCTTCTCTCCTCCCCCTCTCTTCTCTCCTTCTTTCCTCTCCTCTCCTCTCCTCTCTCTTCTCTCCTTCTTTCCTCTCCTCTCCTCTCCCCTCTCTTCTCTCCTTCTTTCCTCTCCTCTCCTCTCCTCTCCCCTCTCTTCTCTCCTTCTTTCCTCTCTCCTCCTCTCCTCCTCCCTCCCTTATCCACTCCCCCTCTCCTCCCTCCTTCTCTTCTCTTCTCCTCTCCTCTCCCCTCTCTTCTCTCCTTCTCTCCTTCTCTCCTCTCCTCTCCTCTCCTCTCCTCTCCTCTCCTCTCATCCTCCTCCCCCAGACTCCACGAGGTGTTGATGGACCTTCAGCACCAGCAGTTGAAGCAGCTCACTGATTGGTTGGAGCTGACAGAGGGGCGGATCAAGAGGATGGGGGCTCAGCCTATGGGGCCAGACCTGGAGGATGTTAAACACCAAGTAGAGGAACACAAAGTAGGTCAACTACTATCTAGCTACCTGCAGGGCTGGGGTCCTTTCAGGGTCATGTTCATTACAGCACATCCTAGTGAAATAATCATCAACATTTACATTTTGATCACTTCAGATAGTATCTTTCCATTTCCTTCCATTTTGGGCCATTTCCTGCCATTTTGTCGCTACTAGACTCAACCCAATTATCATGCCTATTGTAGCTGTTGCAGGAGGACCTAGAGTTGGAGCAGGTGCGTGTCAACTCTCTGACACACATGGTGGTGGTGGTGGATGAGAACAGTGGAGACAGCGCCACCGCTGCCCTGGAGGAGAAACTACAGGTGAGACAAACAGGACACACACGCACGCACACACACACTGTCTAGTACACTCTCTAGTACACTGTCTATTACACTGTCTAATACACTATCTAGTACACTGTCTAGTACACTGTCTAGTACACTCTCTAGTACACTGTCAAATACACTGTCAAATACACTCTCTAGTACACTGTCTAGTACACTGTCAAATACACTCTCTAGTACACTGTCTAGTACACTGTCTAGTACACTGTCTAGTACACGGTCTAATACACTGTCTAGTACACTGTCTAGTACACTCTCTAGTACACTGTCTAGTACACTGTCTAGTACACTCTCTAGTACACTGTCTAATACACTGTCAAATACACTGTCAAATACACTGTCTAATACACTCTCTAATACACTCTCTAGTACACTGTCTAATACACTGTCAAATACACTGTCAAATACACTGTCTAATACACTGTCTAATACACTGTCAAATACACTGTCTAATACACTGTCTAATACACTGTCTAATACACTGTCTAGTACACTCTCTAGTACACTGTCTAGTACACTGTCTAGTACACTCTCTAGTACACTGTCTAGTACACTGTCTAGTACACTCTCTAGTACACTGTCTAGTACACTGTCTAGTACACTGTCTAGTACACTGTCAAATACACTGTCGGCTGATGTTCTCCCTTAGTGGAAGAGAGAAGAGAAACCCATTCGGGTAGAACGTAGTATTTGTGTGTAAATAGATTGGATGGTAAATAATGAGTGTTCTCTGGTGATTAACCATGTCTAGCAGTTATCGGTCCAGGAACTCAGGATTCTGCTCTGTCTATTGGATGAGAGAGAGAGAGAGAGAGAGAGAGAGAGAGAGAGAGAGAGAAGGAGAAGAAGGGAGAGAGGAAAGAGAGAGAGGAGAGAAAGGGAAGAGACAGAGAGAGAGAGGGTGGAGAAGAAGAGAGAGAGAGACAGAGAGAGAGAGAGAGAAGGAGGGAGAGAGGACAGAGAGAGAGAGAGAGAGAGAGAGAGAAGAGAGGAGAGAGAGAGAGAGAGAGAGAGAGAGAGAGAGAGAGAGAGAGAGAGAGAGAGAGAAGAAGAAGAGGAAAGAGGAAGAGAGAAGGGGGAGAGAGAGAGGAGAAGAGAGAGGAGGAAAGAAAAAGGAAATTGCTTTGTTAGTTAGTTTATTCGTCTCTTGTATGTGGTTGTTAGGAGATAATGGGAGAAAGATGCCCTAGTCTTGTGAGTATGAATCATAATAGAGATACAGTCTAATGCAGATTGGTTTTTCCGTTGCTTAGTGTTTAGAAAGATGGAGTGATACGATATGGTACAAAACATCCAAACCTGTTTTAACTGCTGCTATAAGATGTCTTCTATTGACAAGACAGACTCAATAACCAGTTGCCATAGTGACCTGTCATTGTCTTCTTTATCACGCGTCTCCGGGTCTCTGTTTTAGGGTCGTTTTGGGCACCTGGGCTCTTTGCTTATTACTTTCTGTTACAATGACAGTAAAAATCCCCACAGGAATGAAAGTGAGGGGGATGTGGTTTAATAGCATGTACCTGACAGAGCTCTTCCTGCATGGTGACTGTTACTGTGATAGAGAACACATAGAGCCCTGTGATGGTGTTTACTGCAGGCTGGGATGAGAGGACTTTCTTTTCCCAGATGGAGGTAGATACTGGTCATCAAGCAACTGAACGCCTGTAGAAACCGGGTGGAGAGGTGGCCAGTGGAGTTAAACCCAAGTAGAATGTCTTGTTGAAAGGAGCTGTACTGTTTGTGATGCTGAGAGGAACACCGGGTTCCATTCTGTATCTGCTCTATCTGGAATCTCTAAGGTGCTGCTTCAAATCCGCCTCCAAGGACCATGAAAAACACAAGCCCTCTTTTCTAACGTGTGTGTTCTTCCATCAGCACCTGGGAGACCGGTGGGCAGCCATCTGTAAGTGGACAGAGGAGCATTGGGTTCTGCTACAGGAGATCCTGCTCCAGTGGCAACACTTCACTGAGGAACAGGTAACGGAATAGAAACAGAATAGAACACGTAGACCAGACATCCCCGCTCAAGGTAATGTTCAGACAGTGGGTGGACGGGCGGCCATGTTGGTCCGTAGAGAGCTAACAGGCTAGTGTTTTGTAGAGAGTTAACAGGCTAGTGTTGTGTAGAGATCTCACAGGCTAGTGTTGTGTAGAGAGCTAACAGGCTACTGTTGTGTAGAGAGTTAACAGGCTAGTGTTGTGTAGAGAGCTAACAGGCTAGAGAGCTAACAGGCTAGTGTTGTGTAGAGAGCTAATAGGCTACTGTTGTGTAGAGAGTTAACAGGCTAGTGTTGTGTAGAGAGCTCACAGGCTATTGTTGTGTAGAGAGCTAACAGGCTAGTTTTGTGAAGAGAGCTAACAGGCTATTGTTGTGTAGAGAGCTAACAGGCTAGTGTTGTGTAGAGAGCTAACAGGCTAGTGTTGTGTAGAGAGCTAACAGGCTAGAGAGCTAACAGGCTAGTGTTGTGTAGAGAGCTAACAGGCTAGAGAGCTAACAGGCTAGTGTTGTGTAGAGAGTTAACAGGCTAGTGTTGTGTAGAGAGCTAACAGGCTAGTGTTGTGTAGAGAGCTAACAGGCTAGGGTTGTGTAGAGAGCTAACCGGCTAGTGTTGTGAGTCAGACCTATCTGTCCAAAGGGGGAGACTACACACAGGCCTCTGGAACAGACTGAGGTTCTTCTATGTTCAGAGGTTCTTAATGTCTGATGGAATCCACCCTGCTTACCTCTCTGAGATCAATATTGCAGTGCGGTCAGGTTTCCCACCATGTGGCTTTAACCTCTCTGATGATGTCAGATCAGAGGTCAGATCACCTTGAACAGGGTGGAATTGCTGGATACAAGTTTGAGGAATTACAACAGCACCTCTCCCTTCACCTATCTGCCCTTATACTCTCTCTCTCTCTCTCTCTCTCTCTCTCTCTCTCTCTCTCTCTCTCTCTCTCTCTCTCTCTCTCTCTCTCTGTCTCTGTCTCTGTCTCTCTCTGTCTCTTTCTTTCTTTCTCTCTGTCTGTCTTTGTATCTCTCTCTCTCTCTCTCTCTCTCTCTCTCTCTCTCTCTCTCTCTGTCTCTGTCTCTCTCTGTCTCTTTCTTTCTTTCTCTCTGTCTGTCTTTGTATCTCTCTCTCTCTCTCTCTCTCTCTCTCTCTCTCTCTCTCTCTCTCTCTCTCTCTCTGTCTCTGTCTCTCTCTGTCTCTTTCTTTCTTTCTCTCTGTCTGTCTTTGTATCTCTCTCTCCCTCTCTCTGTGTCTCTGTCTCTGTCTCTCTCTTTCTTTCTCTCTGTCTGTCTTTGTATCTCTCTCTCTCTCTCTCTCTCTCTCTCTCTCTCTCTCTCTCTCTCTCTCTCTCTCTCTCTCTCTCTCTCTCTCTCTCTCTCTCTGTCTCTGTCTCTCTCTGTCTCTTTCTTTCTTTCTCTCTGTCTGTCTTTGTATCTCTCTCTCTGCAGTGTTCGTTTGACTCATGGTTGACTCAGAAGGAGAAGTTGGTTCTGTCCATCCAGAGCAGTGGCATCAAGGAGCAGAGTGACATGGTGGCCAACCTGAGAAGACTAGCGGTAAGTAACAGCTACTTTATCCAATCACCTTAGGAAGCTAGCAGTGAGGGCGGGTCTTAGACAAACCTGAGCCAATGATCTCAGGAAACTTGTGGTGAGTGGCAGCTCCCTTAGCCAATGACTTCAGGAGGTTAGTGGTTAGTGACAGCTCTCCTTTCAGAACTTTAGGTGGAAACTTTCCATTATGTCCACCAACCAGGTTCCCTTAATAAAGGTTCAACAGAACAGATCAATAAATGTGTGTGTGTGTGTGTGTGTGTGTGTGTGTGTGTGTGTGTGTGTGTGTGTGTGTGTGTGTGTGTGTGTGTGTGTGTGTGTGTGTGTGTGTGTGTGTGTGTGTGTGTGTGTGTGTGTGTGTGTGTGTGTGTGTGTGTCTCAGACGGTGAAGGGTGACCTGGAGATGAAGAGGCCGACCATGGACAAGCTGTGTTCTCTGTGTCAGGACCTCGTCTCCTCAGTGAAGAACAAAGAGGTGGCTCATAAGCTGGAAGCCAGGCTGGAGAGCTTAAGCCCAACGCTGGGACAGAACTGGTGCAGAGCCTGGATAGGAGCAGCTCACAGGTACCTGACCTCTCTACAGATGTGTCTTTCTCTTTCTATCTCTCACTACCCCTCTATCTGTCACTTCATCTGTCTCTGTCTCTCTCTCTCTCCAGCTCAACCACTGTCTCTGTCTCTCTTTCTCCAGCTCAACCACTGTCTCTTTCTCTCCAGCTCAACCACTGTCTCTGTCTCTCTCTCTCTCCAGCTCAACCACTGTCTCTGTCTCTCTTTCTCTCCAGCTCAACCACTGTCTCTCTCTCTCTCCAGCTCAACCACTGTCTCTCTTTCTCTCCAGCTCAACCACTGTCTCCCTTTCTCTCCAGCTCAACCACTGTCTCTCTTTCTCTCCAGCTCAACCACTGTCACTGTCTCTCTTTCTCTCCAGCTCTACCACTTTCTCTTTCTGTCTTTCTCCATGTCTCTCTCTCTCCAGGCCCATTATAATCACATGTCTCTCTCTCTCTCCAGGCCCATTATAATCACATGTCTCTCTCTCTCTAGGCCCATTATAATCACGTCTCTCTCTCTCCAGGCCCATTATAATCACATGTCTCTCTCTCCAGGCCCATTATAATCATATGTCTCTCTCTCCAGGCCCATTATAATCATATGTCTCTCTCTCCAGGCCCATTATAATCATATGTCTCTCTCTCTTTCCAGGCCCATTATAATCATATGTCTCTCTCTCTTTCCAGGCCCATTATAATCATATGTCTCTCTCTCTCTCCAGGCCCATTATAATCATATGTCTCTCTCTCCAGGCCCATTATAATCACATGTCTCTCTCTAGGCCCATTATAATCATATGTCTCTCTCTAGGCCCATTATAATCATACGTCTCTCTCTCTCCAGGCCCATTATAATCACATGTCTCTCTCTCCAGGCCCATTATAATCATATGTCTCTCTCTCCAGGCCCATTATAATCATATGTCTCTCTCTCCAGGCCCATTATAATCATATGTCTCTCTCTCTTTCCAGGCCCATTATAATCATATGTCTCTCTCTCTTTCCAGGCCCATTATAATCATATGTCTCTCTCTCTCTCCAGGCCCATTATAATCATATGTCTCTCTCTTCAGGCCCATTATAATCATATGTCTCTCTCTCTCTCCAGGCCCATTATAATCATATGTCTCTCTCTCCAGGCCCATTATAATCACATGTCTCTCTCTAGGCCCATTATAATCATATGTCTCTCTCTAGGCCCATTATAATCATATGTCTCTCTCTCCAGGCCCATTATAATCATATGTCTCTCTCTCTTTCCAGGCCCATTATAATCATATGTCTCTCTCTCTTTCCAGGCCCATTATAATCATATGTCTCTCTCTCTCTCCAGGCCCATTATAATCATATGTCTCTCTCTTCAGGCCCATTATAATCATATGTCTCTCTCTCTCTCCAGGCCCATTATAATCATATGTCTCTCTCTCCAGGCCCATTATAATCACATGTCTCTCTCTAGGCCCATTATAATCATATGTCTCTCTCTAGGCCCATTATAATCATACGTCTCTCTCTCTCCAGGCCCATTATAATCACATGTCTCTCTCTCCAGGCCCATTATAATCATATGTCTCTCTCTCCAGGCCCATTATAATCATATGTCTCTCTCTCCAGGCCCATTATAATCATATGTCTCTCTCTCTTTCCAGGCCCATTATAATCATATGTCTCTCTCTCTTTCCAGGCCCATTATAATCATATGTCTCTCTCTCCAGGCCCATTATAATCATATGTCTCTCTCTTCAGGCCCATTATAATCATATGTCTCTCTCTCTCTCCAGGCCCATTATAATCATATGTCTCTCTCTCCAGGCCCATTATAATCACATGTCTCTCTCTAGGCCCATTATAATCATATGTCTCTCTCTTCAGGCCCATTATAATCATATGTCTCTCTCTCTCTCCAGGCCCATTATAATCATATGTCTCTCTCTCCAGGCCCATTATAATCACATGTCTCTCTCTAGGCCCATTATAATCATATGTCTCTCTCTAGGCCCATTATAATCATACGTCTCTCTCTCTCCAGGCCCATTATAATCACATGTCTCTCTCTAGGCCCATTATAATCATATGTCTCTCTCTCTCCAGGCCCATTATAATCATATGTCTCTCTCTCCAGGCCCATTATAATCATATGTCTCTCTCTTCAGGCCCATTATAATCATATTATTTGACCCTAGTTGTAGTGTGGTGTCTTCATGAGCCCAGTGTTAATCAACCTCCTCTAACATCCATCAGCTGTCAGCCAGCTGCTATCTCACATCTCAGCTGCTATCTCACATCTCACGGTCGCCATGGCAGCACGACACTCCAATATCACTGTTTGACCAATCTGTTAGCCTGTCTGTCATACATCTATTTTGTCCCTGACCATAATGTGTGAGGGCATATTCAACAAACCAGACCTGGGTTCAAATACTATTTGAAATAATTTCAAATATTTTATCCGTGCTTGACTGGGCTTGTCTGGCCTTCTGGATCATTAGAATAGTCCCAAAATGGCAAACTTCTCCTATCCGGGACCCATCCAGGCTATAGCAAACACTCAGCATTCATGAGAAATATCAAATAGTATTTGAACCCAGGTCATGTACAATGGAATTAAAAATGCACTCCATGATCTTAATAAGCACAACAAATTCTAAACACATAGTTTCAATTGGATTTGTTACATGGCATACAAATCAAATTGCAAAAAAATATATTTTGCAGGAATGGATGACGTAATACACAATTTGATGACGTGGTACACAATTTGATGGCGTAGTGTACAATTTGATGACGTGGTACACAATTTGATGGCATAGTGTACAATTTGATGACGTAATACACAATTTGATGACGTAGTACACACTTTGATGACGTGGTACACAATTTGATGACGTAGTACACAATTTGATGACGTAGTATACAATTTGATGACGTAGTACACACTTTAATGACATAGTACACAATTTGATGACGTAGTACACAATTTGATGACGTAGTATACAATTTGATGACGTAGTACACACTTTAATGACATAGTACACAATTTGATGACGTGGGTCACAATTTGATGACGTGGGTCACAATTTGACTGGCTGAGATTATACAGAAGATTGAAAGTGCATCTTTATATACTTGGACAAACACATAAGCAAACACACGTACAACATGCAAAACGTCTACTGATTTGGTTGTTATCTCACACTGCAGTATTTCATCACACAGAGGAGTATGTTAAGGGTTACCTGTGTTATCAGAGATAAAGCACCGTTTTACCTCACTGATCAGGCTTTAGTCTAGTTTCCTAACAACTAAATAGCTCACACTTTATTTATCTTATTGGCCCTACCACACAGCTGCGAGAGAGTAACACTTGTAAAATGTGAAAGAACAAATGTATCTAAGTGAAGCTCTTGTTTCTTTCATGTAGAGAGATGTAAATCCAGTGTGAGAGGCTCCTCAGGTCCAGAGCATTACCTGGACTGAAATAGTTCAGTTTCATTTTGAGTGCCGGTACTGTTTTATAATGAGGTGCAGGAGCTCCACAATACTGTTGATCTAATATTCTATAAGAGGGCAGTAGAAAAGTCTAGGTGCCTGTAGTCAGCTCCGGCGAACTCCTGCCCATGTCAAGCACTGATT
>NW_025751050.1:0-16682 GCF_021184085.1 Oncorhynchus gorbuscha
GCCAGACAGATCTGTTTATGTTGTCTGGCCAGCTCCCTGTAGTCATTGACATGCCAGACAGATCTGTTTATGTTGTCTTGCCAGCTCCCTGTGGTCATTGACATGCCAGACATCTGTTTATGTTGTCTGACCAGCTCCCTGTGGTCATTGACATGCCAGACAGATCTGTTTATGTTGCCAGCTCCCTGTAGTCATTGACATGCCAGACAGATCTGTTTATGTTGTCTGGCCAGCTCCCTGTAGTCATTGACATGCCAGACAGATCTGTTTATGTTGTCTTGCCAGCTCCCTGTAGTCATTGACATGCCAGACAGATCTGTTTATGTTGTCTTGCCAGCTCCCTGTAGTCATTGACATGCCAGACAGATCTGTTTATGTTGTCTGGCCAGCTCCCTGTAGTCATTGACATGCCAGACAGATCTGTTTATGTTGTCTTGCCAGCTCCCTGTGGTCATTGACATGCCAGACATCTGTTTGTTGTCTGACCAGCTCCCTGTGGTCATTGACATGCCAGACAGATCTGTTTATGTTGCCAGCTCCCTGTAGTCATTGACATGCCAGACAGATCTGTTTATGTTGTCTGGCCAGCTCCCTGTAGTCATTGACATGCCAGACAGATCTGTTTATGTTGTCTTGCCAGCTCCCTGTGGTCATTGACATGCCAGACATCTGTTTATGTTGTCTGGCCAGCTCCCTGTGGTCATTGACATGCCAGACAGATCTGTTTATGTTGCCAGCTCCCTGTAGTCATTGACATGCCAGACAGATCTGTTTATGTTGTCAGCTCCCTGTAGTCATTGACATGCCAGACAGATCTGTTTATGTTGTCAGCTCCCTGTAGTCATTGACATGCCAGACAGATCTGTTTATGTTGTCTGGCCAGCTCCCTGTAGTCATTGACATGCCAGACAGATCTGTTTATGTTGTCTTGTCAGCTCCCTGTGGTCATTGACATGCCAGACAGATCTGTTTATGTTGTCTGGCCAGCTCCCTGTAGTCATTGACATGCCAGACAGATCTGTTTATGTTGCCAGCTCCCTGTAGTCATTGACATGCCAGACAGATCTGTTTATGTTGTCTGGCCAGTTCCCTGTAGTCATTGACATGCCAGACAGATCTGTTTATGTTGTCTGGCTAGCTCCCTGTAGTCATTGACATGCCAGACAGATCTGTTTGTTGTCTTGCCAGCTCCCTGTAGTCATTGACATGCCAGACAGATCTGTTTATGTTGCCAGCTCTCTGTAGTCATTGACATGCCAGACAGATCTGTTTATGTTGTCAGCTCCCTGTAGTCATTGACATGCCAGACAGATCTGTTTATGTTGTCAGCTCCCTGTAGTCATTGACATGCCAGACAGATCTGTTTATGTTGTCTGGCCAGCTCCCTGTAGTCATTGACATGCCAGACAGATCTGTTTATGTTGTCTTGCCAGCTCCCTGTGGTCATTGACATGCCAGACATCTGTTTATGTTGTCTGGCCAGCTCCCTGTGGTCATTGACATGCCAGACAGATGTGTTTATGTTGCCAGCTCCCTGTAGTCATTTACATGCCAGACAGATCTGTTTATGTTGTCAGCTCCCTGTAGTCATTGGCATGCCAGACAGATCTGTTTATGTTGTCAGCTCCCTGTAGTCATTGACATGCCAGACAGATCTGTTTATGTTGTCTGGCCAGCTCCCTGTAGTCATTGACATGCCAGACAGATCTGTTTATGTTGTCTGGCCAGCTCCCTGTAGTCATTGACATGCCAGACAGATCTGTTTATGTTGTCTTGCCAGCTCCCTGTAGTCATTGACATGCCAGACAGATCTGTTTATGTTGTCTGGCCAGCTCCCTGTAGTCATTGACATGCCAGACAGATCTGTTTATGTGTCTGGCCAGCTCCCTGTAGTCATTGACATGCCAGACAGATCTGTTTATGTTGTCTGGCCAGCTCCCTGTAGTCATTGACATGCCAGACAGATCTGTTTATGTTGTCTGGCCAGCTCCCTGTAGTCATTGACATGCCAGACAGATCTGTTTATGTTGTCTTGCCAGCTCCCTGTAGTCATTGACATGCCAGACAGATCTGTTTATGTTGCCCAGCTCCCTGTAGTCATTGACATGCCAGACAGATCTGTTTATGTTGTCTGGCCAGCTCCCTGTAGTCATTGACATGCCAGACAGATCTGTTTATGTTGTCTGGCCAGCTCCCTGTAGTCATTGACATGCCAGACAGATCTGTTTATGTTGTCAGCTCCCTGTAGTCATTGACATGCCAGACAGATCTGGGACCAGGCTAGTCCATGTTTTCTTCTCCTCTTGTGTTTCCTCTGTTGATGTCCTGACTCACCGACATCCCTGAATCCTCCAGCCTCCTCTGTTAGGCTGGAAAACCCCAGTCAGATTGTATAGTTTTAACCGGAGCTACCAACCACATCCTTGTAGGTTAAAGCCACTGGGCTGTGCTGGTTCATTCCTGTACAGGCGCTGTTTTCCCCTCTGTTAATATTCAAAACACACCTCAATAACCCCAGCTCTCTGCCTCCCCTCTTAGCCTGTAAGTCCTCATGAAGCCAGTCAGGCGGTGTAGTTGATAGTTGTCTCCATGTCTCTCTCTCCTAACAGAGATATCACGTCTCTCTCTCCTAACAGAGATATCACGTCTCTCTCTCCTAACAGAGATATCACGTCTCTCTCTCCTAACAGAGATATCACGTCTCTCTCTCCTAACAGAGATATCACGTCTCTCTCTCCTAACAGAGATATCATGTCTCTCTCTCCTAACACAGATATCATGTCTCTCTCTCCTAACAGAGATATCATGTCTCTCTCTCCTAACACAGATATCATGTCTCTCTCTCCTAACAGAGATATCGTGTCTCTCTCTCCTAACAGAGATATCGTGTCTCTCTCTCCTAACAGAGATATCACGTCTCTCTCTCCTAACAGAGATATCACGTCTCTCTCTCCTAACAGAGATATCACGTCTCTCTCTCCTAACAGAGATCTCCATCTCTCTCTCTCTCCTAACAGAGATATCATGTCTCTCTCTCCTAACAGAGATATCACGTCTCTCTCTCTCCTAACAGAGATATCGTGTCTCTCTCTCCTAACAGAGATATCGTGTCTCTCTCTCCTAACAGAGATATCGTGTCTCTCTCTCCTAACAGAGATCTCCTGTCTCCTCCAGCCTCCTCTCCTCTGAGAGCCTATAGCCTCCTCTCCTGTGAGACCCTGTAGCCTCCTCTCCCGTGAGAGTCTGTAGCTTCCTCTCCTGTGAGAGCCTGTAGCTTCCTCTCCTGTGAGAGCCTGTAGCCTCCAGTCTCCTAAATTGAAGATGCATTTCCCGTCATTTTCGCTCGCATTACTCTTCTCATTGTTTAAAATTCTTCCACATTTATGCCAAGAATTCTGGGATCTTAGAATCCTCTTGTCCTGACCTGGGCATCTCCACTTCGTATCTAACAACCTCCAACCCACCTGGCTTCTGAAGGACCTTCTGTGCGGCAATACATTGGTAGGGCTTGGGGAGGGATTTGACCCGTGGATTGTGAAGGCAGTGTAAACTTCCTCTCTTCTCCTCCCATCTTCACAGCAGCAGCAGATCTCCCTCTATACCTCGCTGGGACAGACAGGCTCGGGGACATTTACATTTGATTACATTTAGTAATAATAACACAAAGGGGAAAATATTGTTCTCTGTAAATTAATGTAGGCCTATGGCAAGAGAAACTGCAACCTCTATTATGGGATGAGTGTCTCTGTGACCTGTAGACCTCTATTATGGGATGAGTGTCTCTGTGACCTGTAGACCTGTATTATGGGATGAGTGTCTCTGTGACCTGTAGACCTGTATTATGGGATGAGTGTCTCTGTGACCTGTAGACCTCTATCATGGGATGACTGTCTCTGTGACCTGTAGACCTCTATCATGGGATGACTGTCTCTGTGACCTGTACACCTCTATCATGGGATGAGTGTCTCTGTGTTCTGTAGACCTGTATTATGGGATGAGTGTCTCTGTGACCTGTAGACTTCTATTATGGGATGAGTGTCTCTGTGACCTGTAGACCTCTATTATGGGATGAGTGTCTCTGTGACCTGTAGACCTGTATTATGGGATGAGTGTCTCTGTGACCTGTAGACCTGTATTATGGGATGACTGTCTCTCTGACCTCTTTTATGGGATGAGTGTCTCTGTGACCTCTATTATGGGATGAGTTTCTCTGTGACCTGTTGACCTCTATTATGGGATGAGTTTCTCTGTGACCCATAGACTTCTATTATGGGATGAGTGTCTCTGAACTCTATCATGGGATGAGTGTCTCTGTGACCTGTAGACCTGTATTATGGGATGAGTTTCTCTGTGACCTGTTGACCTCTATTATGGGATGAGTGTCTCTGTGACCTGTAGACTTCTATTATGGGATGAGTGTCTCTGTGACCTGTAGACTTCTATCATGGGATGAGTGTCTCTGACCTGTAGACCTGTATTATGGGATGAGTGTCTCTGTGACCTGTAGACTTCTCTTATGGGATGAGTTTCTCTGTGACCTGTAGACTTATATTATGGGATGAGTGTCTCTGTGACCTGTATCATGGGATGAGTGTCTCTGTGACCTGTAGACCTGTATTATGGATTGAGTGTCTCTGTGACCTCTATTATGGGATGAGTGTCTCTGTGACCTGTATCATGGGATGAGTGTCTCTGTGACCTGTAGACCTGTATTATGGATTGAGTGTCTCTGTGACCTCTATTATGGGTTGAGTGTCTCTGTGACCTCTATTATGGGTTGAGTGTCTCTGTGACCTCTCTTATGGGATGAGTTTCTCTGTGACCTCTCTTATGGGATGAGTTTCTCTGTGACCTCTCTTATGGGATGAGTGTCTCTGACCTGTAGACCTCTATTATGGGATGAGTGTCTCTGTGACCTCTCTTATGGGATGAGTTTCTCTGGGATCTCATACAGTAAATCCCTCTACAGAGAGAGATGCAGGCAGGGGGTCCAATATTTTCAACCAGTCCCCTGTAACCTGTCCTCTACCTGGGGGGGTGGCCTGTACCCGGCCTCTACCTGGGGTGGCACCTGTACACTGTCCTCTACTCCTCTACTCTCCTCATTACATCATGATGCTCCTTGCCTGGTGACACCAACCCCCTAGGAACTGATCTCCATTAACAGAGATACACAACAACCCCCTAGGAACTGGTCTCCATTAACAGAGATACACAACAACCCCCTAGGAACTGATCTCCATTAACAGAGATACACAACAACCCCCTAGGAACTGATCTCCATTAACAGAGATACACAACAACCCCCTAGGAACTGGTCTCCGTTAACAGAGATACACAACAACCCCCTAGGAACTGGTCTCCGTTAACAGAGATACACAACAACCCCCTAGGAACTGATCTCCGTTAACAGAGATACACAACAACCCCCTAGGAACTGGTCTCCATTAACAGAGATACACAACAACCCCCTAGGAACTGGTCTCCGTTAACAGAGATACACAACAACCCCCTAGGAACTGATCTCTGTTAACAGAGATCCACAACAACCCCCTAGGAACTGGTCTCCATTAACAGAGATACACAACAACCCCCTAGGAACTGGTCTTCATTAACAGAGATACACAACAACCCCCTAGGAACTGGTCTCCATTAACAGAGATACACAACAACCCCCTAGGAACTGGTCTCCGTTAACAGAGATACACAACAACCCCCTAGGAACTGGTCTCCGTTTAGAGATACACAACAACCCCTAGGAACTGGTCTCCATTAACAGAGATACACAACAACCCCCTAGGAACTGGTCTCCATTAACAGAGATACACAACAACCCCCTAGGAACTGATCTCCGTTAACAGAGATACACAACAACCCCCTAGGAACTGGTCTCCGTTTAGAGATACACAACAACCCCCTAGGAACTGGTCTCCGTTTAGAGATACACAACAACCCCCTAGGAACTGGTCTCCATTAACAGAGATACACAACAACCCCCTAGGAACTGATCTCCATTAACAGAGATACACAACAACCCCCTAGGAACTGATCTCCGTTAACAGAGATACACAACAACCCCTAGGAACTGGTCTCCGTTTAGAGATACACAACAACCCCTAGGAACTGGTCTCCGTTTAGAGATACACAACAACCCCTAGGAACTGGTCTCCGTTTAGAGATACACAACAACCCCCTAGGAACTGGTCTCCGTTAACAGAGATACACAACAACCCCCTAGGAACTGGTCTCCGTTAACAGAGATACACAACAACCCCCTAGGAACTGGTCTCCGTTTAGAGATACACAACAACCCCCTAGGAACTGGTCTCCGTTTAGAGATACACAACAACCCCTAGGAACTGGTCTCCGTTTAGAGATACACAACAACCCCCTAGGAACTGGTCTCCGTTTAGAGATACACAACAACCCCTAGGAACTGGTCTCCGTTTAGAGATACACAACAACCCCTAGGAACATACATACCCTGGTATCCAACAAAGCCTCAAATTCCTCAGAGTTTTCTGTTTTATCTCTCCCTTTCTCCTCTCTCTTCCTCTCTTTGTAAATTGGCATTGTAGATACTTGAGGAAATGGTTTGTTAATATGTATAATTTAGCAGCGATGCTGTTTGTTTTTTAAAATAATGACAAAGTATTGTGAATGATATATTTGTTTATTGGTTTTGAAAATCCAACTCCTGAGGCTCTTAAAGTACAGTAATGTAAGGCACATGATGTTCAGCAGAACAAAAAGCTCCACTAGAAAAGTGCTTAAACTATGTTGAAACTGAGGATTACTAGCTAAGTGATGATATTGTAATTACAAATGTAAATAAAATAATGACATGAATGTTTTATAATTAAATGGTAAAATTCACCTGTTGTTGTCTACCTTTTACTGTTGCGTCAGAAACTAAAGCTGTGTTTTTAAGTGAGAACAGGTATTGATCTGAAGCCGGGGGGAAAAAAATAAGGAAATTCACATGAGCACCACCAATGCCTATTCCACCCATGCTTTACCAAGGTTTTCCATCAAACAGCTTCGACCTACTACAGTAGCTATGTTGATATTGTACACCAAACTATGTGTAGGCAGGTTGCCTAGGATTCAAACCTCAAAACATCCTAATTCACACTCTTAGAGGAGGCGCTTCCACACAATAATATGATTTGTACCACATACAAGATGAAGTATTGGATTCTCCACACACCACAGTAAGACATTATCCCATTACACAGCTTTTTTATTATTAAATAAACGCAAGCTTTGCCTTTTTATTTCCTTAAACCTGTATTTTAGCAAAACATCAGAATAACATGCTTTGTTGGTCAGTAGGTAAACAGCAGGTGGAGATGTGTTGGACAGCTCAGATAAAACCTGTCTGCATTCCTGGTTTATGCAACCGTTAGTTTACCTGTGGAATATTGACATAAACTCAGGACCGCTTGTGTTTCAAACGTGGTCCAGTGGTCCTGTTTAATCATGGCAATGCTGGTCAATAGACAGTTCCTTACCTCTGTCAAAATAGCTTAAAGATGTGTGTTTGTACTCATATTTCTTTGCGCAATAATGATGGTGACGCAACAATAATACACATTTACAATAAACAAACACATACAGCCAAATGATCTACATTCAGGAAGTATCCAGATCCATTGACTTCGAACACATTTTGTTTGTTAGGTTACAACCTAATTCTAAAATGGATTAAATATTAGATTTTTTTTTTAAAACATCTACACAACACCATATAATAACAAAGCGAAAACAGGTTTTAGAAATTATTTGTAAAAAAAAAAAATTTAAATAAACAGATTCCTTATTGACATAAGTATTCAGACTCTTTGCTATGAGACTCTAAATTGAGTTCAGGTGCATGCTGTTTCCATTAATCATCTTTGAGATGTTTCTACAACTTGATTGGAGTCCACTTGTGTTAAATTCAATTGATTGGACATGATCTGGAAAGGCCCACACCTGTCTATATAAGGTCCCACAGTTGACAGTGAATGTAAGAGCAAAACCCAAGCCATGAGGTCCAAGGAATTGTCCGTAGAGCTCAGAGACAGAACTGTGTCGAGGCACAGATCTGGGGAAAGGTACCAAAACGTTTCTGCAGCATTGAAGGTCCTCAAGAACATAGTGGCCTCCATCATTCTTAAATGGAAGAAGTTTGGAACCACCAAGACTCTTCCTGGAGCTGGACGCCCGGCCAAACTGAGCAATCTGGGGAGAAAGGCCTTGGTCAGAGAGGTGACCAAGAACCCCATGGTCACTCTGACAGAGCTCCAGAGTTCCTCTGTGGAGATGAGAGGACCTTCCAGAAGGACAACCATTTCTGCAGCACTCCACCAATCAGGTCTTTATGGTAGAGTAGCCAGACGCAAGCCACTCCTCAGTAAAAGGCACATGACAGCCTCCTTGGAGTTTGCCAAAATGCACCTAAAGGACTTAGTCCACGAGAAACAAGATCCTCTGGTCTGATGAAACCAAGATTGAACTCTTTGGCCTGAATGTCAAGCTTCACGTCTGGAGGAAACCTGGCACCATCCCTACAGTGAAGCATGCTGGTGGCAGCATCATGCTGTGGGGATGTTTTTCAGCAGCAGGGACTGGGAGACTAGTCAGGATCGAGGGAAACATGAACAGAGCAAAGTGCAGAGATCCTTGATGAAAACCTGTTCCAGAGCGCTCAGGGATCAGAGATCTCAGACTGGAGTTAAGGTTCACCTTCCAACAGGACAAGCCCAAAGCTCACAGCCAAGACAACGCAGGAGTGGCTTCGGGACACGTCTCTGAATGTTTAATTCAGTTTCATTTCAAAATAGCGCTTTCGTGTCTCAATTACTTTTAATTGAGATTTTAATTTAATTATATTGTATAATTATGTTGTATTATGATGCCAGTCAACTAGGCAGAGTTGCAAAGAAAAAGACATCTCAGACTGGCCAATAAAAATAAGAGATTAAGATGGGCAATAGAACACAGACACTGGACAGAGGAACTCTGCCTAGAAGGCCAGCATCCCGGAGTTGCCTCTTCACTGTTGACGTTGAGACTGGTGTTTTGGTTTTGCAGGTAATATTTAATGAAGCTGCCATTTGAGGACTTGCGAGGCGTCTGTTTCTCAAACTAGACACTCTAATATACTTGCCCTCTTGCTCAGTTGTGCACCGGGGCCTCCCACTCCTCTTTCTATTCTAGTTAGAGCCCATTTGTGCTGTTCTAGGAAGGGAGTTGTACGAGATCTTCAGTTCCTTGTCACATTCTCGCATGGAATAGCCTTCATTTCTCAGAACAAGAAAAGACTGATGCGTCTCAGAAGAAAGTTCTTTGTTTCTGGTCATTTTGAGCCTGTAATCGAACCCAGAAATGCTGATGCTCCAGATACTCTGTAGTCTAAAGACGGCCAGTTTTATTGCTTCTTTAATCAGGACAACAATTTACAGCTGTGCTAACATACTTGCAAAAGGGTTATCTAATGATCAATTAGCCTTTTAAAATGATAAACTTGGATTAGCTAACACAACGTACCATTGGGAGCACAGGAGTGATGGTTGCTGATAATGGGACTCTGTACGCCTATGTAGATATTCCATTTAAAAAATATTCAGTTTCCAGCTACAATAGTCATTTACAACATTACATTAACAATGTCTACACTGTGTTTCTGATCAATTTGATGTTATTTTAATGGACAAAAAATGTGCTTTTCTTTCAAAAACAAGGACATTTCTGAGTGACCCCAAACCTTTGAACGGTAGTGTGTATTTAGTCCCTGTTTATTTTGTATTTAGTGGATTTATATTTACATTTATATTTATATTTACATTTATATTTACATTGATAAAAATCACTCCTGTTTTCACTCTATTTAGCTTGTCAGTTGAGGTTCCAAGTTGGTGCCGTTCTGCCGTTGATCAGCACCACAGAGTTATATTTAAGTGATAATTGATATATTATAGGATATATTGAACAGAGTTATATTTAAGTGATAATTGATATATTATAGGATATATTGAACAGAGTTATATTTATACAACAGCTTACGAATAATGCTGTAGATATATTTTCATTACAAACTTTATGCAGAGGCCTCCGAGTGGTGCAGCTGTCTAAGCCACTGCATCGCATTGCTGAAGCTTCACTTACAGATCTGGGTTCGATCCCAGACTGTGTCACAAACCTGCCCTGAAGTTAAGCTGTAATGGTCAAACATATTGACATCAGTAGCTAAGGAGTGGAGGTGTCCATAATAAACATATTGACACATCAGTAGCTAAGAGGTGGAAGTGTCCATAATAAACATATTGACACATCAGTAGCTAAGAGGTGGAGGTGTCCATAATAAACATATTGACACATCAGTAGCTAAGAGGTGGAGGTGTCCATAATAAACATATTAACACATCAGTAGCTAAGAGGTGGAGAAGTATGTCCATAATAAACATATTGACACATCAGTAGCTAAGAGGTGGAAGTGTCCATAATAAAACATATTGACACATCAGTAGCTAATAGGTGGAGGTGTCCATAATAAACATTGACACATCAGTAGCTAAGAGGTGGAGGTGTCCATAATAAACATATTGACACATCAGTAGCTAAGAGGTGGTGTCCATAATAAACATATTGGACACATCAGTAGCTAAGAGGTGGAGAAGTATGTCCATAATAAAGCGCTGCTCTTCTTAACAGCATTGTCAACAAGGCAAACCTACAGGCCCTAGTTTCTCTACCTTAACAGCACTATCAACAAGGCAGGTCCTACAGGCCCTAAGCTTCTACCTTCTAACAACACTATCAACAAGGCAGGTCCTACAGGCCCTAGTTTCTACCTTAACAGCACTATCAACAAGGCAGGTCCTACAGGCCCTAGTTTCTACCTTAACAGCACTATCAACAAGGCAGGTCCTACAGGCCCTGGTTTCTACCTTAACACTATCAACAAGGCAGGTCCTACAGGTCCTAGTTTCTACCTTCTTAACAACACTATCCACAAGGCAGGTCCTACAGGCCCTAGTTTCTATCTTCTTAACATCACTATCAACAAGGCAGGTCCTACAGGCCCCAGTTTCTACCTTCTTAACAACACTATCAAACAAGGCAGGTCCTGCAGGTCCTAGTTTCTACCTTCTTAACAACACTATCAACAAGGCAGGTCCTACAGGCCCTAGTTTCTACCTTCTTAACAACACTATCATCAAGGCAGGGTCCTACAGGCCCTAGTTTCTACCTTCTTAACAACACTATCAACAAGGCAGGTCCTACAGGCCATTCAGTTTCTACCTTCTTAACAACACTATCATCAAGGCAGGTCCTACAGGCTCCTAGTTTTCTACCTTCTTAACAGCACTATCAACAAGGCAGGTCCTACAGGCCCTAGTTTCTACCTTCTTAACAACATTATCAACAAGGCAGGTCCACCACGGCCCTAGTTTCTACCTTCTTAACAACACTATCAACAAGGCAGGTCCTACAGGCCCTGGTTTCTACCTTCTTAACATCACTATCAACAAGGAAGGTCCTACAGGCCCTAGTTTCTACCTTAACAACACTATCAACAAGGCAGGTCCTACAGGCCCTAGTTTCTACCTTCTTAACATCACTATCAACAAGGAAGGTCCTACAGGCCCTAGTTTCTACCTTTTTACCAACACTATAAACAAGGCAGGTCCTTGTGGTCGATCTGCACGCGAGTGACGCATCTGCACGTCGCTCCAACGGGTAGTATAACTTTTTCATTATATTTCATTATATCACAACGGTTTGATTTGTCTTATCTTAGCAAATTCTTCTCAGCTAGCTACATAGCCGTCTTTGTATCAAAGATAATTGCGTAATTATCGTATTTCCGCCGGCCCTAACGTAGTCTTCACTAGCCAGCTAGCTAACGTCCACTGATTAGCTGCACTGGAGAAACTATCACTCAACTGAACGACTTGATTAGTTTAGTGTTAGCTAGCTACATAGCTGTCTTTGCTGTCTTCGTATCATCGTATCCAAGATAATTGTGTAATTTGTTTAGAGTGTGTAGTCTTAGAGTGATTATCTTAATTTACCGAGGTTAGCTAGCCAGCTATTTGTCGTCCTTAACGTAGGTGACTCTGCTAGCCAACAGCTAGCCAACGCTAGCCAACGTCTTCTGTATGAACTCAACTGCCAGTCGCACTCACAGGTAGTATCACATTTTCACTTCATTTCATTACAGTACAACGGTTTGATTTGTTTTGATCGTAGCTAGCTACTTAGCTAGCTACATAGCCGTCTTTGTATCAAAGATAATTGTGTAGTCTAGAGCGATTTTCTAGGTTCGCTAGCCATCTATTGTCGATTCTTTTAGCAACGTAACGTAAACAACACTGCTAGCTAGCCTGCTAGCCCCCGAATAGCAACACTGCAGAAACTATTACACTCAACGGAACGACTTGATTAGTGTAGTGTCAACAACGCACCCTGCCAGCTGGCCTACTTCAGCAGTACTGTATCATTTTAATCATTTTAGTCAATAAGATTCTTGTTACGTGGCTTAACTTTCTGAACATTCGAGAGTGTAGTCCACTTGTCATTCCACTCCTTTGCATTAGCGTAGCCTCTTCTGTAGCCTGTCAACTATGTGTCTGTTTATCCCTGTTCTCTCCTCTCTGCACAGACCATACAAACGCTCCTCACCGCGTGGCGCGGCCACCCTACTCTGGTGGTCCCAGCGTGACCCACGTGGAGTTCCAGGTCGACCCACGTTGAATTCCATGCTGTCACAGTTACTAGCCCTTTCAAGCAACATCCTTATCATTTCTCGCCCTCAGGTTCCTCGGAGAGTTCATCAATGAGCTTGATGCCTTGATAAAGCTCCTTTCCTGAGACGGCTCACCTCTCACAGTTCTGGGCGACTTTAACCTCCCCGTCTACCTTTGACTCTTTCCTCTCTGCCTCCTTCTTTCCCTCCTCTCTCCTCTTTTGACCCTCACCCTCTCACCTTCCCCCTACTCACAAGGCAGGCAATAAATGAGCCTCATCTTTACTAGATGCTGTTCTTCCACTAACCTCATTGTAACTCCTCAAGTCTCCGACCCTGCCTTATCCTTTTCCTCTCGCTCTCATCCAACACCTCCCACACTGCCCCTACTCGGATGGTATCGCGCCGTCCCAGCCAGCTCTCTCCCATCTCTCTCCTCTTCCATCCTATCATCTCTTCTCATCAAACTTTCTCCACCTATCTCCTGATTTCTGCCTCCTCAACCCTCCTCTCCTCCCTCTGCACATCCCTTGACTCTCTATGTCCCCTATCCTCCAGGCGGCTCGGTCCTCCTCCCGCTCCGTGGCTCGATGACTCATTGCGGGCTCACAGAGACAGAACTCCGGGCAGCCGGCGGAAATGGAGGAAAACTTCGCCTCCTGCGGACCTGGCATCCTTTCACTCCCTCCTCTCTACATTTTCCTCCTGTCTCTGCTGCTAAAGCCACTTTCTACCACGCTAAATTCAAGCATCTGCCTCTAACCCTAGGAAGCTCTTTGCCACCTTCTCCTCCCTCCTGAATCCTCCTCCCCCCCCCTCCCTCCCTGCAGATGACTTCGTCAACCATTTTGAAGAAGGTCGACGACATCCGATCCTCGTTTGCTAAAGTCAACGACACCATCAGTTCTGCTCACACTGCCCTACCCTGTGCTCTGACCTCTTTCTCCCCTCTCTCTCCAGATGAAATCTCGCGTCTTATGACTGCCTGACGTAACAACCTGCCCGCTTGACCCTATCCCCTCCCTCTCTTCTCAGACCATTTCAGGAGACCTTCTCCCTTACCTCACCTCGCTCATCAACTCATCCCTGACCGTTGGCTGCGTCACTTCCGTCTTCAAGAGAGCGAGAGTTGCACCCCTTCTGAAAAAACCTACACTCGATCCCTCCGATGTCAACAATTACAGACCAAAGTATCCCTTCTTTCTTTTCTCTCCAAAACTCTTGAACGTGCCGTCCTTGGCCAGCTCTCCCGCTATCTCTCTCTGAATGACCTTCTTGATCCAAATCAGTCAGGTTTCAAGACTAGTCATTCAACTGAGACTGCTCTCCTCTGTATCACGGAGGCGCTCCGCACTGCTAAAGCTAACTCTCTCTCCTCTGCTCTCATCCTTCTAGATCTATCGGCTGCCTTCGATACTGTGAACCATCAGATCCTCCTCTCCACCCTCTCCGAGTTGGGCATCTCCGGCGCGGCCCACGCTTGGATTGCGTCCTACCTGACAGGTCGCTCCTACCAGGTGGCGTGGCGAGAATCTGTCTCCTCACCACGCGCTCTCACCACTGGTGTCCCCAGGGCTCTGTTCTTGGCCCTCTCCTATTCTCGCTATACACCAAGTCACTTGGCTCTGTCATAACCTCACATGGTCTCTCTTATCATTGCTATGCAGACGACACACAATTAATCTTCTCCTTTCCCCCTTCTGATGACCAGGTGGCGAATCGCATCTCTGCATGTCTGGCAGACATATCAGTGTGGATGACGGATCACCACCTCAAGCTGAACCTCGGCAAGACGGAGCTGCTCTTCCTCCCGGGGAAGGACTGCCCGTTCCATGATCTCGCCATCACGGTTGACAACTCCATTGTGTCCTCCTCCCAGAGCGCCAAGAACCTTGGCGTGATCCTGGACAACACCCTGTCGTTCTCAACTAACATCAAGGCGGTGGCCCGTTCCTGTAGGTTCATGCTCTACAACATCCGCAGAGTACGACCCTGCCTCACACAGGAAGCGGCGCAGGTCCTAATCCAGGCACTTGTCATCTCCCGTCTGGATTACTGCAACTCGCTGTTGGCTGGGCTCCCTGCCTGTGCCATTAAACCCCTTCAACTCATCCAGAACGCACGCAGCCCGTCTGGTGTTCAACCTTCCCAAGTTCTCTCCACGTCACCCCGCTCCTCCGTTCTCTCCACTGGCTTCCAGTTGAAGCTCGCATCCGCTACAAGACCATGGTGCTTGCCTACGGAGCTGTGAGGGGAACGGCACCTCAGTACCTCCAGGCTCTGATCAGGCCCTACACCCAAACAAGGGCACTGCGTTCATCCACCTCTGGCCTGCTCGCCTCCCTACCACTGAGGAAGTACAGCTCCCGCTCAGCCCAGTCAAAACTGTTCGCTGCCCTGGCCCCCCAATGGTGGAACAAACTCCCTCACGACGCCAGGACAGCGGAGTCAATCACCACCTTCCGGAGACACCTGAAACCCCACCTCTTTAAGGAATACCTAGGATAGGTTAAGTAATCCCTCTCACCCCACCCCCCTAAGTTTTAGATGCACTATTGTTAAGTGACTGTCCCACTGGATGTCATAAGGTGAATGCACCAATTTGTAAGTCGCTCTGGATAAGAGCGTCTGCTAAATGACTTAAATGTAAATGTAAATGTACAGGCCCTAGTTTCTACCTTCTTAACATCACTATCAACAAGGAAGGTCCTACAGGCCCTAGTTTCTACCTTTTTACCAACACTATAAACAAGGCAGGTCCTACAGGCCCTAGTTTTGTAGCACCTGGACTACTGTCCAGTCGTGTGGTCAGGTGCCACAAAAAGGACTTAGGAAAATTACAATTGGTTCAGAACAGGGCCGCACGGTTGGCCCTTGGATGTATGCAGAGAGCTAACATTTAATAATATGCATGTCAATCTCCCATGGCTCAAAGTGGAGGAGAGATTGACTTCATCACTACTTTTATTTATGAAGAGGTATTGACATGTTGAATGCACCGAGCTGTCTGTCTAAACTACTGGCACACAGCTCGGACACCCATGCATACCCCACAGGACATGGCACCAGAGGTCTCTTCACAGTCCCCAATTCCAGAACAGACTATGGGAGGCGCACAGTACTACATAGAGCCATGACAACATGGAACTCTATTCCACATCAGGTAACTCACGCCAGCAGTAAAATTGGATTTTAAAAACATTACAAAAACACCTTGCGGAACAGCGTGGACTTTGAAGAGACACAAACATAGGCACAGACACACACACACACACACGATACCACACGCACTATACACACACGTACACATGGATTTAGTACTGTAGATATGTAGTAGTGGTGGGTACACTGTCTGAATGTATTGTGATGTTTTAAAATTGTATAAACTGCCTTAATTCTGCCGGACCCGGCCGTGACCGGTAGACCCATGAAGCGGGCACACAATTGGCCCCGCCTCATCCGGGCTAAGGGAGGGTTTGGTCAGCCGGGTTTTCCCTCTTATCGTGCTCTTGCGACTCCTTGTGGCGGGCCGGGCGCCTGCAAGCTGATTTGGGTCATCAGATGGACGGTGTTTCCTCCGACATGTTGGTATGTGGCTGGCTTCCGGGTTAAGTGGGCAGTGTGTCTTGGCAGGGTCGTGTTTCGGAAGACGCACAGCTCTCGAGCGTTTCCTCTCCCGAGTCCGTAGGGGAGTTGCAGTGATGAGACAAGACTCCTCTTAACTTTCAACTGGATATCAAGAAATCGGTGAGAAAAAGTGAATAAGTAAGTTAGATTGTTATGAATTTCTTACAACTATTTCATCCTTCCACAAGATATAGTCCCGACACAAATCTAGGGTTGCTACCCAAGCCGGCTGGTCCGGTTGCCAGAGATGCGACCCAGTCGTCTGGTCCGGTTGCCAGAGATGCGGCCCAGTCGTCTGGTCCGGTTGCCAGAGATGCGA
>NW_025751051.1:0-16675 GCF_021184085.1 Oncorhynchus gorbuscha
GGGTCACCGTTTTTAAGTCCCGAAAAAAAAAAAATCACTTTTTTGTGAAAATGGTTAAAATTATTTTCGTGGTCCTTTCCAGAATGGCGCAAATTCGGCATGTCCGGGGTCACCATTTTAAGTCCCGAAAAAAAGAAAAAAAATCACTTTTTTGTGAAAATGGTTAAAAATTATTTTCGGGGTCCTTTCCAGAATGGGGCAAATTCGGCATGTCCGGGGTCACCGTTTTTAAGTCCCGAAATTTTTTTTAAAAAATAAAAAATAAACTTTTTGTGAAAATGGTTAAAAATTATTTTCGGGGTCCTTTCCAGAATGGCGCAAATTCGGCATGTCCGGGGTCACCGTTTATAAGTCCCGAAAAAAAAAAGAAAAAAATGCACTTTTTTGTGAAAATGGTTAAAAATGATTTTCGGGGTCTTTTCCAGAATGGCGCAAATTCGGCTTGTCCGGGTCACCGTTTTAAGTCCCGAAAAAAAAAAAATCACTTTTTTGTAAAAATGGTTAAAATTATTTTCGTGGTCCTTTCCAGAATGGCGCAAATTCGGCATGTCCGGGGTCACCGTTTTTAAGTCCCAAATTTTTTTTTTTAAATAAAAACTTCACTTTTTTGTGAAAATGGTTAAAAATTATTTTCAGGGTCCTTTCCAGAATGGGGCAAATTCGGCATGTCCGGGTCACCGTTTTAAGTCCCGAAAAAAAAAAAAAAAAATCACTTTTTTGTGAAAATGGTTAAAAATTATTTTCGGGGTCCTTTCCAGAATGTCGCAAATTCGGCATGTCCCGGGTCACCGTTTTTAGGTCCCGATTTTTTTTTTTTAATTCACTTTTTTGTGAAAATGGTTAAAAATTATTTTCGGGGTCCTTTCCAGAATGGCGCAAATTCGGCATGTCCGGGGTCACCGTTTTTAAGTCCCGAAAAAAATCACTTTTTTGTGAAAATGGTTAAAAATTATTTTCGGGGTCCTTTCCAGAATGGTGCAAATTCGGCATGTCCGGGGTCACCGTTTTTAAGTCCCGAAAAAAAAATCACTTTTTTGTGAAAATGGTTAAAAATTATTTTCGGGGTCCTTTCCAGAATGGGGCAAATTCGGCATGTCCGGGGTCACCGTTTTTAAGTCCCGAAATTTTTTTTTTAAAAAATAAAAACTTCACTTTTTTGTGAAAATGGTTAAAAATTATTTTCGGGGTACTTTCCAGAATGGGGCAAATTCGGCATGTCCGGGGTCACCGTTTTTAAGTCCCGAAAAATAAAAATAAAAATAAAAAAATAAATCACTTTTTTGTGAAAATGGTTAAAAATGATTTTCGGGGTCCTTTCCAGAATGGCGCAAATTCGGCATGTCCGGGGTCACCGTTTTTAAGTCCCGAAATTTTTTCATTTATTTTTTTTTTAAATTCACTTTTTTGTGAAAATGGTTAAAAATTATTTTCGGGGTCCTTTCCAGGATGGCGCAAATTCGGCATGTCCGGGGTCACCGTTTTTAAGTCCCGAAAAAAAAAAATCACTTTTTTGTGAAAATGGTTAAAATTATTTTCGTGGTCCTTTCCAGAATGGCGCAAATTCGGCATGTCCGGGGTCACCATTTTAAGTCCCGAAAAAAAAAGAAAAAAAAAATCACTTTTTTGTGAAAATGGTTAAAAATTATTTTCGGGGTCCTTTCCAGAATGGGGCAAATTCGGCATGTCCGGGGTCACCGTTTTTAAGTCCCGAAATTTTTTTTTTAAAAAAATAAAAAAATAAACTTTTTTGTGAAAATGGTTAAAAATTATTTTCGGGGTCCTTTCCAGAATGGCGCAAATTCGGCATGTCCGGGGTCACCGTTTATAAGTCCCGAAAAAAAAAAGAAAAAAAATGCACTTTTTTTGTGAAAATGGTTAAAAATGATTTTCGGGGTCTTTTCCAGAATGGCGCAAATTCGGCTTGTCCGGGGTCACCGTTTTTAAGTCCCGAAAAAAAAAAAAATCACTTTTTTGTAAAAATGGTTAAAATTATTTTCGTGGTCCTTTCCAGAATGGCGCAAATTCGGCATGTCCGGGGTCACCGTTTTTAAGTCCCAAATTTTTTTTTTTTTTAAATAAAAACTTCACTTTTTTGTGAAAATGGTTAAAAATTATTTTCGGGGTCCTTTCCAGAATGGGGCAAATTCGGCATGTCCGGGGTCACCGTTTTTAAGTCCCGAAAAAAAAAAAAAAAAATCACTTTTTTGTGAAAATGGTTAAAAATTATTTTCGGGGTCCTTTCCAGAATGGCGCAAATTCGGCATGTCCGGGGTCACCGTTTTTAAGTCCCGAAAAAAATAAAAAAAAATAAAAAAATAAATCACTTTTTTGTGAAAATGGTTAAAAATGATTTTCGGGGTCCTTTCCAGAATGGCGCAAATTCGGCATGTCCGGGGTCACCGTTTTTAAGTCCCGAAATTTTTTCATTTATTTTTTTTAAATTCACTTTTTTGTGAAAATGGTTAAAAATTATTTTCGGGGTCCTTTCCAGAATGGCGCAAATTCGGCATGTCCGGGGTCACCGTTTTTAAGTCCCGAAAAAAAAAAAATCACTTTTTTGTGAAAATGGTTAAAATTATTTTCGTGGTCCTTTCCAGAATGGCGCAAATTCGGCATGTCCGGGGTCACCATTTTAAGTCCCGAAAAAAAAAGAAAAAAAAAATCACTTTTTTGTGAAAATGGTTAAAAATTATTTTCGGGGTCCTTTCCAGAATGGGGCAAATTCGGCATGTCCGGGGTCACCGTTTTTAAGTCCCGAAATTTTTTTTTTAAAAAAATAAAAAAATAAACTTTTTTGTGAAAATGGTTAAAAATTATTTTCGGGGTCCTTTCCAGAATGGCGCAAATTCGGCATGTCCGGGGTCACCGTTTATAAGTCCCGAAAAAAATGCACTTTTTTGTGAAAATGGTTAAAAATGATTTTCGGGGTCTTTTCCAGAATGGCGCAAATTCGGCTTGTCCGGGGTCACCGTTTTTAAGTCCCGAAAAAAAAAAAAATCACTTTTTGTAAAAATGGTTAAAATTATTTTCGTGGTCCTTTCCAGAATGGCGCAAATTCGGCATGTCCGGGGTCACCGTTTTTAAGTCCCAAATTTTTTTTTTTAAATAAAAACTTCACTTTTTTGTGAAAATGGTTAAAAATTATTTTCGGGGTCCTTTCCAGAATGGGGCAAATTCGGCATGTCCGGGGTCACCGTTTTTAAGTCCCGAAAAAAAAAAAAAAAATCACTTTTTTGTGAAAATGGTTAAAAATTATTTTCGGGGTCCTTTCCAGAATGGCGCAAATTCGGCATGTCCGGGGTCACCGTTTTTAAGTCCCGAAATTTTTTCATTTTTTTTTTAAATTCACTTTTTTGTGAAAATGGTTAAAAATTATTTTCGGGGTCCTTTCCAGAATGGCGCAAATTCGGCATGTCCGGGGTCACCGTTTTTAAGTCCCGAAAAAAAAATCACTTTTTTGTGAAAATGGTTAAAAATTATTTTCGGGGTCCTTTCCAGAATGGGGCAAATTCGGCATGTCCGGGGTCACCGTTTTTAAGTCCCGAAAAAAAAAATCACTTTTTTGTGAAAATGGTTAAAAATTATTTTCGGGGTCCTTTCCAGAATGGGGCAAATTCGGCATGTCCGGGGTCACCGTTTTTAAGTCCCGAAATTTTTTTTTAAAAATAAAAACTTCACTTTTTTGTGAAAATGGTTAAAAATTATTTTCGGGGTACTTTCCAGAATGGGGCAAATTCGGCATGTCCGGGGTCACCGTTTTTAAGTCCCGAAAAATAAAAATAAAAATAAAAAAATAAATCACTTTTTTGTGAAAATGGTTAAAAATGATTTTCGGGGTCCTTTCCAGAATGGCGCAAATTCGGCATGTCCGGGGTCACCGTTTTTAAGTCCCGAAATTTTTTCATTTATTTTTTTTTTAAATTCACTTTTTTGTGAAAATGGTTAAAAATTATTTTCGGGGTCCTTTCCAGGATGGCGCAAATTCGGCATGTCCGGGGTCACCGTTTTTAAGTCCCGAAAAAAAAAAAAAAAATCACTTTTGTGAAATGGTTAAAAATTATTTTCGGGTCCTTTCCAGAATGGCGCAAATTCGGCATGTCCGGGGTCACCGTTTTTAAGTCCCGAAAAAAAAAAAAAAAAAAAAACTTTTTTGTGAAAATGGTTAAAAATTATTTTCGGGGTCCTTTCCAGAATGGCAAATTCGGCATGTCCGGGGTCACCGTTTTTAAGTCCCGAAATTTTTTTTAAAAAAAAAAAAAAAACTTTTTTGTGAAAATGGTTAAAAATTATCTTCGGGTCCTTTCCAGAATGGCGCAAATTCGGCATGTCCGGGGGTCACCGTTTATAAGTCCCGAAAAAAAAAAGAAAAAAATGCACTTTTTTGTGAAAATGGTTAAAAATGATT
Organism: Oncorhynchus gorbuscha; assembly: GCF_021184085.1. NCBI lineage: Eukaryota > Metazoa > Chordata > Actinopteri > Salmoniformes > Salmonidae > Oncorhynchus > Oncorhynchus gorbuscha. Next base: position 4,406 of record NW_025751051.1, read on the forward strand.
TTCGGGTCTTTTCCAAGAATGGCGCAAATTCCGGCTTGTCCGGGTCACCGTTAAGTCCCTAAAAAAAAAAAAAAAACTTTTTTGTAAAAATGGTTAAAATTATTTCGAGTCCTTTCCAGAATGGCGCAATCGGCATGTCCGGGGTCACCGTTTTTAAGTCCCGAAAAAAAAAAAAAAAAAAAAAACTTTTTTGTGAAATGGTTAAAAATTATTTTTCGGAGTCCTTTCCAAGAATGGGGCAAATTGGCATGTCCGGGGTCACCGTTTTTAAGTCCCGAAAAAAAAAAAAAAAAAACTTTTTTGTGAAAATGGTTAAAAATTATTTTCGGAGTCCTTTCCAGAATGGCGCAAGAATTCGGCATGTCCGGGGTCACCGTTTTTAAGTCCATAAAAAAAAAAAAAAAAAAAAACTTTTTTGTGAAAATGGTTAAAAATTATTTTCGGAGTCCTTTCCAGAATGGCGCAAATTCGGCATGTCCGGGGTCACCGTTTTTAAGTCCCGAAAAAAAAAAAAAAAAAAAAAAACTTTTTTGTGAAAATGGTTAAAAATTATTTTCGAGTCCCTTCCAGAATGGGGCGTAAATCTGGGCATGTCCGGGGTCACCGCTTTTAAGTCCCGAAAAAAAAACTTTTTGTGAAAATGGTTAAAAATTATTTTGGAGTCCTTTCCAAGAATGGCGCAAATCTGGCATGTCCGTTGGGGTCGTTTTTAAGTCCCGAAAAAAAAAAAAAAAAAAAAAAACACTTTTTTTTTGTGAAAATGGTTAAAAATTATTTTCTGAGCATTTTCCAGAATGGGGCAAATTGGCATGTCCTGGGTCACCGTTTTTAAGTCCCTAAAAAAAAAAAAAAAAAACTTTTGTGAAAATGGTTAAAATTATTTTCGGGGTCCTTCAAGAATGGCTAAATTCGGCATGTCCGGGGTCACCGTTTTTAAGTCCCGAAAAAAAAAAAAAACTTTTTTGTGAAAATGGTTAAAAATTATTTTCGGGGTCCTTTCCAGAATGGCGCAAACTGGCATGTCCGGGGTCACCGTTTTAAGTCCCTTAAAAAAAAAAAAAAAAAACTTTTTTTAGAAAATGGTTAAAAATTATTTTCTGAGTCCTTTCCAGAATGGGCGCAAATTTGGCATGTCCGGGGTCACCGTTTTAAGTCCCGAAAAAACTTTTTTTTTAAATTCACTTTTTTTGAAAATGGTTAAAAATTATTTTCGAGTCCTTTCCAGAATGGCGCAAATTCGGCATGTCCGGGGTCACCGTTTTTAAGTCCCGAAAAAAAAAAAAAATTTTTTTTTTGTGAAAATGGTTAAAAATTACGGAGTCCTTTCCAAGAATGGGCAAATTGGCATGTCCGGGGTCACCGTTTTTAAGTCCCGAAATTTTTTTTTTTTAAAAAAAAAACTTTTTTGTGAAAATGGTTAAAAATTACTGAGTCCTTTCCAGAATGGCGCAAATTCGGCATGTCCGGGGTCACCGTTTTTAAGTCCCTGAAAAAAACAAAGAAAAAAAAACTTTTTTGTGAAAATGGTTAAAAATTATTTTCGAGTCCTTTCCAGAATGGCGAAATTCGGGCATGTCCGGGGTCACCGTTTTTAAGTCCCGAAAAAAAAAAAAAAAAAAAAACTTTTTGTGAAAATGGTTAAAAATTATTTTGGGTCCTTTCCAGAATGGCGCAAATTCGGCATGTCCGGGGTCACCGTTTTAAGTCCCGGAAAAAAAAAAAAAAAAAAAAACTTTTTTGTGAAAATGGTTAAAATTACTCGGAGTCCTTTCCAGAATGGCGCAAATTCGGCATGTCCGGGTCACCGCTTTTAAGTCCCGAAAAAAAATATAAAAAAAAAAAAATCATTTTTTGTGAAAATGGTTAAAAATTATTTTGAGTCCTTTCCAAGAATGGGGCAAATTGGGGCATGTCCGGGGTCACCGTTTTAAGTCCGAAAAAAAAAAAAAACTTTTTTGTGAAAATGGTTAAAAATTATTTTGAGTCCTTTCCAGAATGGCGCAAATTCGGCATGTCCGGGGTCACCGTTTTTAAGTCCCGAATTTTTTTTTAAACTTTTTTTTTTAAAACTTTTTTGAAATGGTTAAAAATTATTGAGTCCTTTCCAGAATGTTGCAATTGGCATGTCCGGGGTCACCTGCTTTTAAGTCCCAAAAAAAAAAACTTTTTGTGAAATGGTTAAAAATTACTCGAGTCCTTTCCAAGAATGGCGCAAATTCGGCATGTCCGGGGTCACCGTTTTTAAGTCCCGAAAAAAAAAAAAAAAAACTTTTGTCCAAAAGAAATGGTTAAAATTATTGAGTCCTTCCAAGAATGGCGCAAATTCGGCATGTCCGGGGTCACCGTTTTTGTCCTGAAAAAATAAAAATAAAAAATTTTGTTTTTGTGAAAATGGTTAAAAATTACTGAGTCCTTTCTCCAGAATGGCGAATTCGGCATGTCCAATCACCGTTTTAAGTCCCAAAAAAAAAAAAAAAAAAACTTTTTTGTGAAAATGGTTAAAAATTACTTTCGGAGTCCTTTCCAAGAATGGCGCAAATTCGGCATGTCCGGGTCACCGTTAAGTCCCGAAAAAAAAAAAAAAAAAAAAAACACTTTGTGAAAATGGTTAAAAATTACTTTCTGAGTCCTTTCCAAGAATGGCGCACCGGCATGTCCGGGGTCACCGTTTTAAGGTCCCTAAAAAAAAAAAAAACACTTTTTGTAGAAAATGGTTAAAAATTACTTCGAGTCTTTTCCAGAATGGCAAATTGGGCATGTCCGGGGTCACCGTTTTTAAGTCCCGGGAAAACAAACAAAAAACTTTTTGTGAAAATGGTTAAAATTACTTTCGAGTCCTTTCAAGAATGGCGCAAACCCGGCATGTCCGGGGTCACCGTTTTTAAGGACTGAAAAAAAAAAAAAAAAATTGTGAAAATGGTTAAAAATTACTGGAGTCCTTTCCAGAATGGCCCACCGGCATGTCCGTCGGTCACCGCTTTAAGTCCTTGAAAAAAAAAAAAAAAAAATTTGTTGAAAATGGTTAAAAATCACTTTCTGAGTCCTTTCCAGAATGGCGCAAATTCGGCATGTCCGGGTCACCGCTTTTAAGTCCCAAAAAAAAAAAAAAATTGTGAAAATGGTTAAAAATTACTCGGAGCCTTTCCAGAATGGCTCACCGCATGTCCGCGGTCACTGCTGTCCGAAAAAAAAAAAAAAATTGTGAAAATGGTTAAAAATTACTTTCGGAGTCCTTTCCAGAATGGCGCAAATTGCATGTCCGCGGGGTCACCGTTTTCAAGTCCCGAAAAAAAAAAAATTGTGAAAATGGTTAAAAATTACTGAGTCCTTCCAGAATGGCGCAAATTCGGCATGTCCGCGGTCAGCATCGTTTTAAGTCCCGGAAAACAAAAAATCAAAAAAACTCCTTTGTGAAAATGGTTAAAAATTACTGAGTCCTTTCCAGAATGGCGCAATTGCATGTGCTCCCGCTGGGTCACCGTTTTAAGTCCCGAAAAAAAAAAAAAAAATCACTTTTTTAGGAAATGGTTAAAATTATTTTAGTCCTTTCCAGAATGGCGCACTGTATGTCCGTCACTGCTGTCCCAAATTTTTTCATTTTTTTTTTAAATTCAATTTTTTGTGAAAATGGTTAAAATTATTTTCGGGTCCTTTCCAGAATGGCGTAAACCCGGCATGTCCGGGGTCACCGTTTAAGTCCCAAAAACTACTTTTTTTTTGTGAAAATGGTTAAAAATTATTTTCGGGTCCTTTCCAGAATGGGGCAAACCGGCATAAACGGGTCACCTTTAAGTCCCGAAAAAAAAAAAAAAAGCACTTTTTTTTTGAAAATGGTAAAATAAAATATTTTCGGGGTCCTTTTCCAGAATGGCGCAAATTCGCATGTCCGGGGTCACCGTTTTTAAGTCCCGAATTTTTTTTAAAACTTTTTTAAATTCACTTTTTTGAAAATGGTTAAAAATTATTTTCGGGGTCCTTTCCAGAATGGCGCACCGCACATGTCCGGCCGGGGTCACCGTTTTAAGTCCCGAAAAAATCACTTTTTGTGAAAATGGTTAAAATTATTTTCGGGTCCTTTCCAGAATGGCGCACCCGGCATGTCCGTCACCGTTTTAAGTCCCGAAAAAAAAAAAAAAAAATCACTTTTTTTTGTGAAAAATGGTTAAAAATTATTTTCGGGGTCCTTTCCAGAATGGCGCACCCGGCATGTCCGGGTCACTGCTTTAAGTCCCGGAATTTTTTCATTTATTTTTTTTTAAATTCACTTTTTTTGTGAAAATGGTTAAAAATTATTTTCGGGTCCTTTCCAGAATGGCGCAAATTGGGCATGTCCGGGTCACCGAGTCCCGAAAAATTTTTTTTTTTCACTTTTTGTGAAAATGGTTAAAAATTATTTTCGGGGTCCTTTCCAGAATGGCGCAAATTCGGCATGTCCGGGGTCACTGCTTTTAAGTCCCGAAAAAAAAAAAAAAAAAATCACTTTTTTAGAAATGGTTAAAAATTATTTTCGGGGTCCTTTCCAGAATGGCGCAAATTCGGCATGTCCGGGGTCACCGCTTTAAGTCCCGAATTTTTTTTAAACTTTTTTTTAAATTCACTTTTTTGTGAAAATGGTTAAAATTATTTTCGGGGTCCTTTCCAGAATGGCGCAACGGCATGTCCGGGGTCACCGTTTTTAAGTCCCGAAAAATCACTTTTTTTTGTGAAAATGGTTAAAAATTATTTTCGGGGTCCTTTCCAGAATGGGGCAAACGGCATGTCCTGGGGTCACCGTTTTCAAGTCCCGAAAAATATATAAAAAATAAAATTCACTTTTGTGAAAATGGCTTAAAAATTATTTTCGGGGTCCTTTCCAGAATGGGGCAAATTCGGTATGTCCGGGGTCACCGTTTTTAAGTCCGAAAAAAAAAAAATCACTTTTTTCAGAAAATGGTTAAAATTATTTTCGGGGTCCTTCAGAATGGCGCAAATTCGGCATGTCCGGGGTCACCGTTTTTAAGTCCCGAATTTTTTTTTAAAACTTTTTTTTTAAATTCACTTTTTGTGAAAATGGTTAAAAATTATTTTCGGGGTCCTTTCCAGAATGGCGCAAATTCGGCATGTCCGGGGTCACCGTTTTAAGTCCCGAAATGTTTTCATTTATTTTTTTTTTTTTTAAATTCACTTTTTTGTGAAAATGGTTAAAAAATTATTTTCGGGGTCCTTTCCAGAATGCGCAAACTGGCATGTCCGGGTCACCGTTTTAAGTCCCGAAAAAAAAAAAAAAAAAAATCACTTTTTTGTGAAAATGGTTAAAAATTATTTTCGGGGTCCTTTCCAGAATGGCGCAAATTGCATGTCCTGGGTCACCGTTTTAAGTCCCGAATTTTATTAAAACTTTTTTAAATTCACTTTTTTGTGAAATGGTTAAAATTATTTTTGGGTCCTTTCCAGAATGGCGCAAACTGCATGTCCGGGGTCACCGTTTGTCCTGAAATTTTTTCATTTATTTTTTTTTTTTAAATTCACTTTTTGTGAAAATGGTTAAAAATTATTTTCGGGTCCTTTCCAGAATGGCGCAAATTGCATGTCCGGGGTCACCGTTTTTAAGTCCCGAAAAAAAAATCACTTTTTTGTGAAAATGGTTAAAAATTATTTTCGGGGTCCTTTCCAGAATGGGGCAAATTCGGCATGTCCGGTCAGTCACCGTTTTTAAGTCCCGAAAAAAAAAAAATAAAACTTCACTTTTTGTGAAATGGTTAAAAATTATTTTCGGGGTCCTTTCCAGAATGGGGCAATTCGGCATGTCCGGGGTCACTGTTTTTAAGTCCCTGAAAAAAAAAAAAAAAAAAAAAATCACTTTTTTGTGAAAATGGTTAAAAATTATTTTCGGGGTCCTTTCCAGAATGGCGCAAATTCGGCATGTCCGGGGTCACCGTTTTTAAGTCCCGAAAAAAAGAATTTCACTTTTTGTGAAAATGGTTAAAAAATATTTTCGGGTCCTTCCAGAATGGCGCAAATTCGGCATGTCCGGGGTCACCGTCCGCTAAGTCCCGAAAAAAAAAAAAATCACTTTTTGTGAAATGGTTAAAAATTATTTTCGGGGTCCTTTCCAGAATGGCGCAAATTGGCATGTCCGGTCACCGTTTTTAAGTCTCGAAAAAGAAAAAAATCACTTTTTTGTGAAATGATTAACAATTATTTTCGGGGTCCTTTCCAGAATGGTTTAAATTCGGCATGTCCGGGGTCACCGTTTTAAGTCCCTAAAAAAATTATTAATAATAATTCACTTTTTTTGTGAAAATGGTTAACAATTATTTTCGGGGTCCTTTCCAGAATGGCGCAAATTCGGCATGTCCGGGGTCACCGTTTTTAAGTCTCGAAAAAGAAAAAAAAAAATCACTTTTTTGTGAAAATGGTTAACAATTATTTTCGGGGTCCTTTCCAGAATGGCGCAAATTCGGCATGTCCGGGGTCACCGTTTTTAAGTCCCGAAAAAATAATTAATAATAATTCACTTTTTTGTGAAAATGGTTAACAATTATTTTCGGGGTCCTTTCCAGAATGGCGCAAATTCGGCATGTCCGGGGTCACCGTTTTAAGTCTCGAAAAAGAAAAATAAAAATCACTTTTTTGTGAAAATGGTTAACAATTATTTTCGGGGTCCTTTCCAGAATGGCGCAAATTCGGCATGTCCGGGGTCACTCGTTTTTAAGTCCAGAAAAAATCACTTTTTTGTGAAAATGGTTAAAAATTATTTCGGGTCCTTCCAGAATGGCGTAAATTCGGCATGTCCGGGTCACCGCTTTTAAGTCCCGAAAACTTTTTTTTTTAAATAATCTTATTTTTTTGTGAAATGGTTAACAATTATTTTCGGGTCCTTTCCAGAATGGCGTTAAATTCCGCATGTCCTGTCATTTGAGTCCCGAAAAATTTTTTTCTACTTTTTTGTGAAATGGTTAAAAATATTTTCGGGGTCCTTTCCAGAATGGCGCAAATTCGGCATGTCCGTCACTGTTTCTAAGTCCCGAAAAAAATCACTTTTTGTGAAAATGGTTAAAAATTATTTTCGGGTCCTTTCCAGAATGGCGCAAATTCGGCATGTCCGGGGTCACCGTTTTAAGTCTCAAAAAGAAAAAAAAAAATCACTTTTTGTGAAAATACAATAATTATTTTCAACTCTCCAGAATGGCGTAAATCTTCGGCATGTCCGGGGTCACCCGTTTAAGTCCCAAAATCACTTTAGAAATGGTTAAAAATTATTTTCGGGGTCCTCAGAATGGGGCACCGCATGTCCTAATACCATGAAACCTGAAAAAAAAAAAAAAGCACTTTTTTTGTGAAAATGGTAAAAATAAAATATTTTCGGGGTCCTTTCCAGAATGGCGCAAATTCGGCATGTCCGGGGTCACCGTTTTTAAGTCCCGAATTTTTTTTAAAACTTTTTTTTTTAAATTCACTTTTTTTTGAAAATGGTTAAAAATTATTTTCGGGGTCCTTTCCAGAATGGCGCAAATTCGGCATGTCCGGCCGGGGTCACCGTTTTTAAGTCCCGAAAAAAAAAATCACTTTTTTGTGAAAATGGTTAAAAATTATTTTCGGGGTCCTTTCCAGAATGGGGCAAATTCGGCATGTCCGGCCGGGGTCACCGTTTTTAAGTCCCGAAAAAAAAAATAAAAAAAATAAAAACTTCACTTTTTTGTGAAAATGGTTAAAAATTATTTTCGGGGTCCTTTCCAGAATGGCGCAAATTCGGCATGTCCGGGGTCACCGTTTTTAAGTCCCGAAAAAAAAAAAAAAAGCACTTTTTTGTGAAAATGGTAAAAAAAATATTTTCGGGGTCCTTTCCAGAATGGCGCAAATTCGGCATGTCCGGGGTCACCGTTTTTAAGTCCCGAAAAAAAAAATCACTTTTTTGTGAAAATGGTTAAAAATTATTTTCGGGGTCCTTTCCAGAATGGGGCAAATTCGGCATGTCCGGCCGGGGTCACCGTTTTTAAGTCCCGAAAAAAAAAATTAAAAAAATAAAAACTTCACTTTTTTGTGAAAATGGTTAAAAATTATTTTCGGGGTCCTTTCCAGAATGGCGCAAATTCGGCATGTCCGGGGTCACCGTTTTTAAGTCCCGAAAAAAAAAAAAAAAAGCACTTTTTTGTGAAAATGGTAAAAAAATATTTTCGGGGTCCTTTCCAGAATGGCGCAAATTCGGCATGTCCGGGGTCACCGTTTTTAAGTCCCGAAAAAAAAATAAAAAATCACTTTTTTGTGAAAATGGTTAAAAATTATTTTCGGGGTCCTTTCCAGAATGGCGCAAATTCGGCATGTCCGGGGTCAGCGTTTTTAAGTCCCGAAATTTTTTCATTTATTTTTTTTTAAAATTCACTTTTTTGTGAAAATGGTTAAAAATTATTTTCGGGGTCCTTTCCAGAATGGCGCAAATTCGGCATGTCCGGGGTCACCGTTTTTAAGTCCCGAAAAAAAAAAATTTTTTTTCACTTTTTTGTGAAAATGGTTAAAAATTATTTTCGGGGTCCTTTCCAGAATGGCGCAAATTCGGCATGTCCGGGGTCACCGTTTTTAAGTCCCGAATTTTATTAAAACTTTTTTTTTTAAATTCACTTTTTTGTGAAAATGGTTAAAAATTACTTTCGGAGTCCTTTCCAGAATGGCGCAAATTCGGCATGTCCGGGTCACCGTTTTTAAGTCCCGAATTTTTTAATTTTTTTTTTTTAAATTCACTTTTTTGTGAAAATGGTTAAAAATTATTTTCGGGGTCCTTTCCAGAATGGCGCAAATTCGGCATGTCCGGGGTCACCGTTTTTAAGTCCCGAAAAAAAAATCACTTTTTTGTGAAAATGGTTAAAAATTATTTTCGGGGTCCTTTCCAGAATGGGGCAAATTCGGCATGTCCGGGGTCACCGTTTTTAAGTCCCGAAAAAAATATAAAAAATAAAACTTCACTTTTTTGTGAAAATGGTTAAAAATTATTTTCGGGGTCCTTTCCAGAATGGGGCAAATTCGGCATGTCCGGGGTCACCGTTTTTAAGTCCCGAAAAAAAAAAAAAATCACTTTTTTGTGAAAATGGTTAAAAATTATTTTCGGGGTCCTTTCCAGAATGGCGCAAATTCGGCATGTCCGGGGTCACCGTTTTTAAGTCCCGAAAAAAAAAAATCACTTTTTTGTGAAAATGGTTAAAAATTATTTTCGGGGTCCTTTCCAGAATGGGGCAAATTCGGCATGTCCGGGGTCACCGTTTTTAAGTCCCGAAAAAAAAAAAAAAAATCACTTTTTGTGAAAATGGTTAAAAATTATTTTCGGGGTCCTTTCCAGAATGGCGCAAATTCGGCATGTCCGGGGTCACCGTTTTTAAGTCCCGAAAAAAAAAAAAAAAAAAATTCACTTTTTTGTGAAAATGGTTAAAAATTATTTTCGGGGTCCTTTCCAGAATGGGGCAAATTCGGCATGTCCGGGGTCACCGTTTTTAAGTCCCGAAAAAAAAAAAAAAAATCACTTTTTTGTGAAAATGGTTAAAAATTATTTTCGGGTCCTTTCCAGAATGGCGCAAATTCGGCATGTCCGGGGTCACCGTTTTTAAGTCCCGAATTTTTTAAAATTTTTTTTTAAATTCACTTTTTTGTGAAAATGGTTAAAAATTATTTTCGGGGTCCTTTCCAGAATGGCGCAAATTCGGCATGTCCGGGGTCACCGTTTTTAAGTCCCGAAAAAAAAAAAAAAATCACTTTTTTGTGAAAATGGTTAAAAATTATTTTCGGGGTCCTTTCCAGAATGGCGCAAATTCGGCATGTCCGGGGTCACCGTTTTTAAGTCCCGAATTTTATTAAAACTTTTTTTTTTAAATTCACTTTTTTGTGAAAATGGTTAAAAATTATTTTCGGGGTCCTTTCCAGAATGGCGCAAATTCGGCATGTCCGGGGTCACCGTTTTTAAGTCCCGAAATTTTTTCATTTATTTTTTTAAAATTCACTTTTTTGTGAAAATGGTTAAAAATTATTTTCGGGGTCCTTTCCAGAATGGCGCAAATTCGGCATGTCCGGGGTCACCGTTTTTAAGTCCCGAAAAAAAAATCACTTTTTTGTGAAAATGGTTAAAAATTATTTTCGGGGTCCTTTCCAGAATGGGGCAAATTCGGCATGTCCGGCCGGGGTCACCGTTTTTAAGTCCCGAAAAAAAAAAAAAAAAATCACTTTTTTGTGAAAATGGTTAAAAATTATTTTCGGGGTCCTTTCCAGAATGGCGCAAATTCGGCATGTCCGGGGTCACCGTTTTTAAGTCCCGAAAAAAAAAAAAAAAAAAAATTCACTTTTTTGTGAAAATGGTTAAAAATTATTTTTGGGGTTCTTTCCAGAATGGCGCAAATTCGGCATGTTTTTAAGTCCCGAAATTTTTTTAAACTTTTTTTTTTAAATTCATTTTTTGTGAAAATGGTTAAAAATTATTTTTGGGGTTCTTTCCAGAATGGCGCAAATTCGGCATGTCCGGGGTCACCGTTTTTAAGTGCCGAAAAAAATAATTTTTTTACTTTTTGTGAAAATGGTTAAAAATTATTTTCGGGGTCCTTTCCAGAATGGCGCAAATTCGGCATGTCCGGGGTCACCGTTTTAAGTCCCGAATTTTATTAAAACTTTTTTTTTAAATTCACTTTTTGTGAAAATGGTTAAAAATTATTTTCGGGGTCCTTTCCAGAATGGCGCAAATTCGGCATGTCCGGGGTCACCGTTTTTAAGTCCCGAATTTTTTTATTTTTTTTTTTTTAAAATCACTTTTTTGTGAAAATGGTTAAAAATTACTTTCGGAGTCCTTTCCAGAATGGCGCAAATTCGGCATGTCCGGGGTCACCGTTTTTAAGTCCCGAAAAAAAAATCACTTTTTTGTGAAAATGGTTAAAAATTATTTTCGGGTCCTTTCCAGAATGGGGCAAATTCGGCATGTCCGGCCGGGTCACCGCTTTTAAGTCCCGAAAAAATAAAAAAATAAAAACTTCACTTTTTGTGAAAATGGTTAAAAATTATTTTCGGGGTCCTTTCCAGAATGGGGCAAATTCGGCATGTCCGGGGTCACCGTTTTTAAGTCCCGAAAAAAAAAAAAAATCACTTTTTGTGAAAATGGTTAAAAATTATTTTCGGGGTCCTTTCCAGAATGGCGCAAATTCGGCATGTCCGGGGTCACCGTTTTTAAGTCCCGAAAAAAAAAAATCACTTTTTTGTGAAAATGGTTAAAAATTATTTTCGGGGTCCTTTCCAGAATGGGGCAAATTCGGCATGTCCGGGGTCACCGTTTTTAAGTCCCGAAAAAAGACAAAAAAATCACTTTTTTGTGAAAATGGTTAAAATTATTTTCGGGGTCCTTTCCAGAATGGCGCAAATTCGGCATGTCCGGGGTCACCGTTTTTAAGTCCCGAAAAAAAAAAAAAAAAAAAAAAAAAAATTCACTTTTTTGTGAAAATGGTTAAAAATTATTTTTGGGGTTCTTTCCAGAATGGCGCAAATTCGGCATGTTTTTAAGTCCCGAAATTTTTTTAAACTTTTTTTTTTAAATTCATTTTTTGTGAAAATGGTTAAAAATTATTTTTGGGGTTCTTTCCAGAATGGCGCAAATTCGGCATGTCCGGGGTCACCGTTTTTAAGTGCCGAAAAAAAATAATTTTTTAAAACTTTTTTGTGAAAATGGTTAAAAATTATTTTCGGGGTCCTTTCCAGAATGGCGCAAATTCGGCATGTCCGGGGTCACCGTTTTTAAGTCCCGAATTTTATTAAAACTTTTTTTTTTAAATTCACTTTTTTGTGAAAATGGTTAAAAATTATTTTCGGGGTCCTTTCCAGAATGGCGCAAATTCGGCATGTCCGGGGTCACCGTTTTTAAGTCCCGAAATTTTTTCATTTATTTTTTTTTTAAATTCACTTTTTTGTGAAAATGGTTAAAAATTATTTTCGGGGTCCTTTCCAGAATGGCGCAAATTCGGCATGTCCGGGGTCACCGTTTTTAAGTCCCGAAAAAAAAAATCACTTTTTTGTGAAAATGGTTAAAAATTATTTTCGGGGTCCTTTCCAGAATGGGGCAAATTCGGCATGTCCGGCCGGGGTCACCGTTTTTAAGTCCCGAAAAAAAATTAAAAAAAAATAAAAACTTCACTTTTTTGTGAAAATGGTTAAAAATTATTTTCGGGGTCCTTTCCAGAATGGGGCAAATTCGGCATGTCCGGGGTCACCGTTTTTAAGTCCCGAAAAAAAAAAAAATCACTTTTTTAGCAATACGTAACTGAACGAAGTACA
>NW_025751052.1:0-16674 GCF_021184085.1 Oncorhynchus gorbuscha
AGCCCTTTGTTGCAGAATCAGACGGGGATGTTTATCACTGCAGACATGAGGCCATACTCTGTTGTGGAAAACAAAGGGTTTAGAAATATGGTGTAAGTGCTTGAGCCACGTTAGGAAATCCCCTCTCCCACTTCAGTATGAAGATCGTGCCAGAACTTTATGAACAGGAACAGATCGAAATTGTGGACGAATTATCCAAAGGCATCCTCTCTCACCACAGACGGGTGGACCTCCAGGGTGACAGGAAGCTACGTGACTGTTCACTACTCCACAGACGGGTGGACCTCCAGGGTGACAGGAAGCTACGTGACTGTTCACTACACCACAGACGGGTGGACCTCCAGGCTGACAGGAAGCTACGTGACTGTTCACTACTCCACAGACGGGTGGACCTACAGGGTGACAGGAAGCTACGTGACTGTTCACTACACCACAGACGGGTGGGAGACGTGATGTCCGGTGCTACAGACACGCCCCCTCTATGAGAGTCACACAACACTGGCGCAGGTACTGCTGGGATCAGTAGCAGAGTGGAAGCTAGAGAAGCCCAATAGAAATATCCCAACCACCACAGATAATACCAACAACTAAGTAAATGCAGTGATAGAGGACTGAGGCCACAGATATCTTTACTTTGCACATGTGATCCATTTAGCATCTTAAAGGGGGAATATCAGGGAAGCAGATGGACCGTCTCCTTGGGAGGATCAGGAAGGTTGTTTTCCAACAGCCGATCATGTGCTTAAGACCAAGCAAGAAATGTTCCAGCTACCGACCCACAAGCTCATACACCATGTCACAACAAGATGGCGCTCCGACGTGTCGTCACTGGAGTTCCATCTTGAGCAGCAGGCAGCTGTATAAGACCCTTCAGACAAGACCCAGAAAACGTAAAGACCTCGTCACCTTGTCTGTTGATGACGTGAAAGTGGCAGAGGAGGTCCTCCAGGTGCTCAAACCTTTCAAAACGTTTACAACCCTACTGAGCGCTGAAACTGCACCGTCTGTGTCCGTGATCCTACCTCTGAAAACGAGGATTCTACTATCCATGGCCCCAAATGGGGAAGACCGTACCATCACAGGTATGTCACGTCTGCCATTAGAGAGGACCTGAACCCCAGATACCCCCTAATGTACAGGACTACCTTCATTAGAGAGGACCTCCACCCCAGATACCCCCTAATGTACAGGACTACCTTCATTAGAGAGGACCTGAACCCCAGATACCCCCTAATGTACAGGACTACCTTCATTAGAGAGGACCTGAACCCCAGATACCCCCTAATGTACAGGACTACCTTCATAGATGTTCCAAGGTTCTAGTCCCTGCCTGTTCTAGTCCCTGCCTGTTCTAGTCCCTGCCCTACACCAGAGGGCATGCAGTGCCTGTTCTAGTCCCTGCCCTACACCAGAGGGCATGCAGTGCCTGTTCTAGTCCCTGCCCTACACCAGAGGGCATGCAGTGCCTGTTCTAGTCCCTGCCCTACACCAGAGAACATGCAGTGCCTGTTCTAGTCCCTGCCCTACACCAGAGGACATGCAGTGCCTGTTCTAGTCCCTGCCCTACACCAGAGGGCATGCAGTGCCTGTTCTAGTCCCTGCCCTACACCAGAGGGCATGCAGTGCCTGTTCTAGTCCCTGCCCTACACCAGAGGGCATGCAGTGCCTGTTCTAGTCCCTGCCCTACACCAGAGGACATGCAGTGCCTGTTCTAGTCCCTGCCTGTTCTAGTCCCTGCCTGTTCTAGTCCCTGCCCTACACCAGAGGATGTGCAGTGCCTGTTCTAGTCCCTGCCCTACACCAGAGGACATGCAGTGCCTGTTCTAGTCCCTGCCTGTTCTAGTCCCTGCCTGTTCTAGTCCCTGCCCTACACCAGACGACATGCAGTGCCTGTTCAAGCCCCTGCCTGTTCAAGCCCCTGCCTGTTCTAGTCCCTGCCTGTTCTAGTCCCTGCCCTACACCAGAGGACATGCAGTGCCTGTTCTAGTCCCTGCCTGTTCTAGTCCCTGCCCTACACCAGAGGACATGCAGTGCCTGTTCTAGTCCCTGCCCTACACCAGAGGACATGCAGTGCCTGTTCTAGTCCCTGCCTGTTCTAGTCCCTGCCTGTTCTAGTCCCTGCCTGTTCTAGTCCCTGCCTGTTCTAGTCCCTGCCCTACACCAGAGGACATGCAGTGCCTGTTCTAGTCCCTGCCTGTTCAAGCCCCTGCCTGTTCTAGTCCCTGCCTGTTCAAGCCCCTGCCTGTTCTAGTCCCTGCCTGTTCTAGTCCCTGCCCTACACCAGAGGACATGCAGTGCCTGTTCTAGTCCCTGCCCTACACCAGAGGACATGCAGTGCCTGTTCTAGTCCCTGCCCTACACCACAGGACATGCAGTGCCTGTTCTAGTCCCTGTCTGTTCTAGTCCCTGCCTGTTCTAGTCCCTGCCCTACACCAGAGGACGTTCAGTGCCTGTTCTAGTCCCTGCCCTACACCAGAGGACATGCAGTGCCTGTTCTAGTCCCTGACTGTTCTAGTCCCTGCCTGTTCTAGTCCCTACCCTACACCAGAGGACATGCAGTGCCTGTTCAAGCCCCTGCCTGTTCAAGCCCCTGCCTGTTCAAGCCCCTGCCTGTTCTAGTCCCTGCCTGTTCTAGTCCCTGCCCTACACCAGAGGACATGCAGTGCCTGTTCTAGTCCCTGCCTGTTCTAGTCCCTGCCCTACACCAGAGGACATGCAGTGCCTGTTCTAGTCCCTGCCCTACACCAGAGGACATGCAGTGCCTGTTCAAGCCCCTGCCTGTTCAAGCCCCTGCCTGTTCTAGTCCCTGCCTGTTCTAGTCCCTGCCCTACACCAGAGGACATGCAGTGCCTGTTCTAGTCCCTGCCTGTTCTAGTCCCTGCCTGTTCTAGTCCCTGCCTGTTCTAGTCCCTGCCTGTTCTAGTCCCTGCCTGTTCTAGTCCCTGCCTGTTCTAGTCCCTGCCTGTTCTAGTCCCTGCCCTACACCAGAGGACATAGTGATCTCACCACTGAAGAGCAAAAGAGAATGACTTCAATAATAAAGATAATGCAGTCTAATCTTAGTCTATTGCTATTAGAATCATCCATTTTTATTCAATGTTATTGACACAATTATAGTTTTATTAAACAAATTATTTATTTTCATATTTCATAGATTAAGTCATTATCCATGACCACCATAGTATTGGTTTATCATTCTCTATACCTTATAGTCCAATACATAATCACCATAGTATTGGTTTATCATTCTCTATACCTTATAGTCCAATACATAATCACCATAGTATTGGTTTATCATTCTCTATACCTTACAGTCCAATACATAATCACCATAGTATTGGTTTATCATTCTCTATACCTTACAGTCCAATACATTATCACTATAGTATTGGTTTATCATTCTCTATACCTTATAGTCCAATACATTATCACTATAGTATTGGTTTATCATTCTCTATACCTTATAGTCCAATACATTATCACTATAGTATTGGTTTATCATTCTCTATACCTTATAGTCAATACATTATCACTATAGTATTGGTTTATCATTCTCTATACCTTACAGTCCAATACATTATCACTATAGTATTGGTTTATCATTCTCTATACCTTATAGTCCAATACATTATCACTATACTATTGGTTTATCATTCTCTATACCTTATAGTCCAATACATTATCACTATAGTATTGGTTTATCATTCTCTATACCTTATAGTCCAATACATTATCACTATAGTATTGGTTTATCATTCTCTATACCTTATAGTCCAATACATTATCACTATAGTATTGGTTTATCATTCTCTATACCTTACAGTCCAATACATTATCACTATAGTATTGGTTTATCATTCTCTATACCTTATAGTCCAATACATTATCACTATACTATTGGTTTATCATTCTCTATACCTTATAGTCCAATACATTATCACTATAGTATTGGTTTATCATTCTCTATACCTTATAGTCCAATACATTATCCATGACCACCATAGTATTGGACAGCTGCGTGGAAACTCTTGCGTTTAGAAATCAAACTCTTATTCAGAACCACATTGTTCAGTTTAGTTTTTAAAGATTGTATTGCAAGTTAGCCACATGTGTAGGCTGTAGGTCAAATGTATGATTAGGAATTAAGCAATACGTCCCAGGGGGTGGTATATGACCAATATACCACAGCTAAGGGCTGTTCTTATGTACGATGCATGCGGAGTGCCTGGACACAGCCCTTAGCCGTGTTATATCGCAATATACCACAAACCCCAAAGGTGCCTTTTTATTGCTGTTATAAACTGGTTACCAATGTAGCAGAGCAGTAAAAATACATGTTTTGTCAAATCCATGGTGTATGGTCTGATATACCACGGCTGTCAGCCAATCAGCATTCAGCGCCCCAAACCACCCAGTTTATGGTGTTTCTATAAACCTGCAGCTAGGTACTTGAAGTGAGACCGATAATCATGACAAAACACGACAATCACTTTAGTTCACTGACAGAGATATAACTAATGAAATGGACATTTACATTAGCTAGCTAGGCTAAATGGTCAAACGACGGTTCGTATTGCTGCGTATTTAAAAGCTCAAACAGATAAGGATCTGATTTCAGTCTGGGAGCTAGCTAGCTAGCTATATCTGATCCTCTTCAGTCTGGGAGCTAGCTAGCTAGCTATATCTGAGCCTCTTCAGTCTGGGAGCTAGCTAGCTAGCTATATCTGAGCCTCTTCAGTCTGGGAGCTAGCTAGCTAGCTATATCTGAGCCTCTTCAGTCTGGGAGCTAGCTAGCTAGCTATATCTGAGCCTCTTCAGTCTGGGAGCTAGCTAGCTAGCTATATCTGAGCCTCTTCAGTCTGGGAGGGGAGCTAGCTGAGCTTCAGTCTGGGATATCTAAGCCTCTTCAGTCTGGGAGCTAGCTAGCTAGCTATATCTGAGCCTCTTCAGTCTGGGAGCTAGCTAGCTAGCTATATCTGAGCCGCTTCAGTCTGGGGAGCTTCTAGAAGCTATATCTGATCCTCTTCGGTCTGGGAGCTAGCTATATCTGATCCTCTTCGGTCTGGGAGCTAGCTATATCTGATCCTCTTCGGGTCTGGGAGCTAGCTATATCTGATCCTCTTCGGTCTGGGAGCTAGCTATATCTGATCCTCTTCGGTCTGGGAGCTAGCTAGCTAGCTATATCTGATGCTCTTCAGTCGGGAGCTAGCTATCTGATCCTCTTCAGTCTGGGGAGCTAGCTAGCTAGCTATATCTCATCCTCTTCAGTCTGGGAGCTAGCTATATCTGATCCTCTTCAGTCTGGGAGCTAGCTAGCTGCTAGCTATATCTGATCCTTCAGTCTGGGAGCTAGCTATATCTGATCCTCTTCAGTCTGGGAGCTAGCTAGCTAGCTATATCTGATCCTCTTCAGTCTGGGAGCTAGCTAGCTAGCTATATCTGATCCTCTTCAGTCTGGGAGCTAGCTATATCTGATCCTCTTCAGTCTGGGAGCTAGCTAGCTAGCTATATCTGATCCTCTTCAGTCTGGGAGTTAGCTAGCTAGCTATATCTGATGCTCTTCAGTCTGGGAGCTAGCTATATCTGATCCTCTTTCAGTCTGGGAGCTAGCTAGCTAGCTATATATCTCATCCTCTTCAGTCTGGGAGCTAGCTATATCTGATCCTCTTCAGTCTGGGAGCTAGCTAGCTAGCTATATCTGATCCTCTTCAGTCTGGGAGCTAGCTATATCTGATCCTCTTCAGTCTGGGAGCCAGCTAGCTAGCTATATCTGATCCTCTTCAGTCTGGGAGCTAGCTAGCTATATCTGATCCTCTTCAGTCTGGAGCTAGCTAGCTAGCTATATCTGATCCTCTTCAGTCTGGGAGCTAGCTATATCTGATCCTCTTCAGTCTGGGAGCTAGCTAGCTAGCTATATCTGGATCCTCTTCAGTCTGGGAGCTAGCTATATCTGATCCTCTTCAGTCTGAGAGCTAGCTAGCTAGCTTATATATCTGATCCTCTTCAGTCTGGGAGCTAGCTAGCTAGCTATATCTGATCCTCTTCAGTCTGGGAGCTAGCTATATCTGATCCTCTTCAGTCTGGGAGCTAGCTAGCTAGCTATATCTGATCCTCTTCAGTCTGGGAGCTAGCTATATCTGATCCTCTTCAGTCTGGGGAGCTAGCTATCTGATCCTCTTCAGTCTGGGAGCTAGCTAGCTAGCTATATCTGATCCTCTTCAGTCTGGGAGCTAGCTATATCTGTCCTCTTCAGTCTGGAGCTAGCTAGCTATATCTGATCCCTCTTCAGTCTGGGAGCTAGCTATATTCTGATCCTCTTCAGTCTGGGAGCTAGCTAGCTAGCTATATCTGATCCTCTTCAGTCTGGGAGCTACCTATTGGTTGTTAAATAAAGCCTGTTAATGCTAGCCTATTTGTTGTTGCCACGAGTGTTCAATGTCCACAGTCCAAGGCTGGCTCGCTATCAGGTCGACTAGGCAGCTGTGACCCCGTTCAAACACTTAGGAAATCCTTCCTTTGAAGTAATGACTAGTATCTGAAGAATGTAGCGACCTTAAGGAGAAGTTTGATTTCTTACAACCAAACCTCTATTTTATGGAAATTACATGTTATGGAAGGGTCCAGACAATTCATTTTACATTTCGCTTTGTTTTTAAAGAACTACCCAATAACTACGGCCTAGACCTAGACATAGAGCTAGACCTAGACATAGAGCTAGACCTAGACATAGAGCTAGACCTAGACCTAGACATAGAGCTAGACCTAGTCGCACAAAAATGGAATATAAACATGTGAATGAAGTTCGGAATGACACAATTGAATATGTCCAACGAGGAAAGGTGTTGACAGTCGCTGATCTGAGTGTTCTTTCCCAGGCTGTTTTCCTGAACAAGATGTAATCATGGCTTCAAATCAACCAGATATGACATTTCCACCATTTTTGAATCGTGTTTCCTTGTTGCAGTGTGAGGATCCCTCTGGCTTCAAGCAGGATGATGAGTTTCTGGACATCCTGGAGGAGAGGAGGAGGAGCAGTGACCTAGGCCATGCCCTCCGAACCTTTTACCCTCCCCTTACAGGGGAGCCCCTCTCGCAAGGGCGCCTCAACAGGATGGGTTCTGGAGTCACAGTACCTACGATACGTCACCAAGGAGGTACAGTGTGTCTGGGTGCGAGAGAATCCTGACGTTCCATGATGTACACTCAACAGGGTCGCACAGGACATTAGTCCAGTTCCTGTCCGACCACATTGCAGATACATGCAAGGCCTTACAATGCTGGCCTTACAATGGCTGGCTTTACAATGGCTGGCCTTACAATAGCTGTTTAACATATCAGCTAGTCATATCAATATAGTAGTAGACCTTACAGTAAAATAACAATAGCAAGGATATACAGGGTGTTACGGTACAGAGTCATGGAGGCTATATACAGGGGGTACCGGGTACAGAGTCAATGGGAGGCTATATACAGGGGGGTACCGGTACAGAGTCAATGTGGAGGCAATATACAGGGGTACCGGTACAGAGTCAATGTGGAGGCTATATACAGGGGTACAGAGTCATATACAGGAGGTACCGGTACAGAGTCAATGTGAGCTATATACAGGGGTACGGTACAGAGTCAATGTGGAGGCTATATACAGGGGGTACCGGTACAGAGTCAATGTGGAGGCTATATACAGGGGGTACAGAGTCAATGTGGAGGCTATATACAGGGGGTACCGGTACAGAGTCAATGTGGAGGCTATATACAGGGGGTACCGGTACAGAGTCAATGTGGAGGCTATATACAGGGGGTACAGAGCTCAGTTGGTAGAGCATGGCGCTTGTAACGCCAGGGTAGTGGGTTCTATCCCCGGGACCACCCATACGTAGAATGTATGCACACATGACTGTAAGTCGCTTTGGATAAAAGCGTCTGCTAAATGGCATATATTTATATATATATATATACAGGGGGTACAGAGTCAATGTGGAGGCTATATACAGGGGGTACAGAGTCAATGTGGAGGCTATATACAGGGGGTACAGAGTCAATGTGGAGGCTATATACAGGGGGTACAGAGTCAATGTGGAGGCTATATACAGGGGTACAGAGTCAATGTGGAGGCTATATACAGGGGGTACAGAGTCAATGTGGAGGCTATATACAGGGGGTACAGAGTCAATGTGGAGGCTATACAGGGGTACAGAGTCAATGTGGAGGCTTATATACAGGGGGTACAGAGTCAATGTGGAGGCTATATACAGGGGTACAGAGTCAATGTGGAGGCTATATACAGGGGTACAGAGTCAATGTGGAGGCTATATACAGGGGGTACAGAGTCAATGTGGAGGCTATATACAGGGGGTACCGGTACAGAGTCAATGTGGAGGCTATATACAGGGGGTACCGGTACAGAGTCAATGTGGAGGCTATATACAGGGGGTACCGGTACAGAGTCAATGTGGAGGCTATATACAGCGTGTTACGGTACAGAGTCAATGTGGAGGCTATATACAGCGTGTTACGGTACAGAGTCAATGTGGAGGCTATATACAGGGGGTACCGGTACAGAGTCAATGTGGAGGCTATATACAGGGGGTACCGGTACAGAGTCAATGTGGAGGCTATATACAGGGGGTACCGGTACAGAGTCAATGTGGAGGCTATATACAGGGGGTACCGGTACAGAGTCAATGTGGAGGCTATATACAGGGGTACCGGTACAGAGTCAATGTGGAGGCTATATACAGGGGTACCGGTACAGAGTCAATGTGGAGGCTATATACAGGGGTACCGGTACAGAGTCAATGTGGAGGCTATATACAGGGGGTACCGGTACAGAGTCAATGTGGAGGCTATATACAGGGGGTACCGGTACAGAGTCAATGTGGAGGCTATATGTAAGTCGCTCTGGATAAGAGCGTCTGCTAAATGACTTAAATGTAAATGTAAATGTATATACAGGGGGTACCGGTACAGAGTCAATGTGGAGGCTATATACAGGGGGTACCGGTACAGAGTCAATGTGGAGGCTATATACAGGGGGTACCGGTACAGAGTCAATGTGGAGGCTATATACAGGGGGTACGGTACAGAATCAATGTGGAGGCTATATACAGGGGGTACCGGTACAGAGTCAATGTGGAGGCTATATACAGGGGGTACCGGTACAGAGTCAATGTGGAGGCTATATACAGGGGGTACCGGTACAGAGTCAATGTGGAGGCTATATACAGGGGGTACCGGTACAGAGTCAATGTGGAGGCTATATACAGGGGGTACCGGTACAGAGTCAATGTGGAGGCTATATACAGGGGGTACCGGTACAGAGTCAATGTGGAGGCTATATACAGGGGTACCGGTACAGAGTCAATGTGGAGGCTATATACAGGGGGTACCGGTACAGAGTCAATGTGGAGGCTATATACAGGGGTACGGTACAGAGTCAATGTGGAGGCTATATACAGGGTGTTATGGTACAGAGTCAATGTGGAGGCTATATACAGGGGGTACCGGTACAGAGTCAATGTGGAGACTATATACAGGGGGTACCGGTACAGAGTCAATGTGGAGACTATATACAGGGGGTACCAGAGTCAATGTGGAGGGCAGGGGGGGGGGGGGTCAATGTAAATTGTCCGGTGGCGATTTTATGATTTGTTCAGTGAAACTTATGGCTTGGGGGGTAGAAGCTGTTAAGGAGCCTCTTGGTCCTAGACTTGGCGTTCCGGTACCGCTTGCCGTGCGGTAGCAGAGAGAACAGTCTATGACTTGGGTGACTGGAGTCTCTGACAATTTTATGGGCATTCCTCTGACACCACCTATTATATAGTTCCTGGTATAGAGGTCCTGGATGGAAGGAAGCTTGGCCCCAGTGATGTCCTGGGCCGTTCGCACTACCCTCTGGTCAGATGCAGAGCAGTTCTCTGTACCTCTGTAGTGCCTTGCGGTCGGAGGCCGAGCAGTTGCCATACCAGGCGGTGATGCAACCGGTCAGGATGCTCTCGATGTTGCAGCTGTATAACCTTTTTGACAATCTGGGGAAATGTTTTCAGTCTCCTGAGGGGGAAAAGGTTTTGTCTTGCCCTCTTCACGACTGTCTTGGTGTGTTTGGACCATGATAGATCATTGGTGATGTGGACATCAAGGAACTTGAAACTCTCGACCCACTTCACTACAGCCCCGTCGATGTTAATGGGGACCTGTTCGGTCCGCCTTTTCCTGTAGTCCACGATCAGCTCCTTTTGTCTTGCTCACATTGAGGGAGAGGTTGTTGTCCTGACACCACACTGCCAGTTCTGACCTCATCCCTATAGGCTGACTTGTCGGTGATCAGGCCTACCACTGTTGTGTCGTCAGCAAACTTATGGTGTTGGATTCGTGTTTGGCCACGCAGTTGTGGTTGAACAGGGTGTACAGTAGGGGACTGAACACGCACATCTGAGGGGCCCCAGTGTTGAGGATCAGCGTCGCAAGACGTGTTGTTGCCTTTCTTACCACCTGGGGGCGACCCGTCAGGAAGTCAGGATCCAGTTGTAGAGGGAGGTGTTGTTACCCTCACCACCTGGGGGCGACCTGTCAGGAAGTCCAGGATCCAGTTGCAGAGGGAGGTGTTGTTACCCTCACCACCTGGGGGCGACCTGTCAGGAAGTCCAGGATCCAGTTGCAGAGGGAGGTGTTGTTACCCTCACCACCTGGGGGTGACCCTGTTT
The DNA here is from genome assembly GCF_021184085.1 of Oncorhynchus gorbuscha. Taxonomy (NCBI): domain Eukaryota; kingdom Metazoa; phylum Chordata; class Actinopteri; order Salmoniformes; family Salmonidae; genus Oncorhynchus; species Oncorhynchus gorbuscha. The sequence continues at coordinate 10,701 of NW_025751052.1, forward strand.
TGAGGATCAGCATGGCAGATGTGTTGTTACCTAACCTCACCACCTGGCAGAGGCCCGTCAGGAAGTCCAGGATCCAGTTAGAGAGGTATGTGTTTAGTATCAGAGTCCTTAGCTTAGTGATGAGCTCCGTGGGCACTATGGTGTTGAACGCTGAGCTGTAGTTATTGAACAGCATTCTCATAGGTGTTCCTTTTGTCCAGGTGAGAAAGGGCAGTGCGGAGTGCGATTGCGTCATCTGTGGATCTATTGGTGCGGTATGCGGGTGGAGTGGGTCTATAGGGTGTTCGGAAGGATGCTCTTGATGTGAGCCACGACCACCAGCCTTTCAAAGCGCTTCATGGCTACCGACGTGAGTGCTACGGGCGTAATCATTTTAGGCAGGTTACCTTCGCTTCCTTGGGCACAGGGACTATGGTGGTCTGCCACATCTGACAAGCCAGAGCCGGTGTAGTAGGATTCAATCTTAGTCCTGTATCGACATGCTGCTTGTTTGATGGTTCGTCTGAGGGCATAGTGGGATTTTTGTATTAGTGTCCTGACTAGTCTCCGCTCCTTGATCTCTAGCCTTTAGCTCAGTGCGGATGTTGCCTGTAATCCATGGCTTCTGGTTGGGATATGTACGACAGTCACTGTGGGGAAGACGTTCTCAATGCACTTATTGATGAAGCTGGTGACTGAGGTGGTGTATTTCTTAATGCCATTGGATGAATCCGGAACATATCAGTCTGTGCTGCAAATCAGTCCTGTAGTATCACGTCATCTGACCACTTCTGTATTTTTGCTTGAGTCACGGGTACTTCCTGCTTTAGTATTTGCTTGTTACCTGTAATCAGGAGGATAGAATTATGGTCAGATTTGCCAAATGGAGAGTGGGAGAGAGCTTTGTGCATGTCTGTTTGTGGAGTAAAGGTGGTCTAGGATTTTATTTCTCCTGGTTGCACATTTAAGTTTGCACTCTAGTGGAGTGCTGCTTCTGGGGTGAGCATTTTCTTGTTTGCTTTATGGCCTTATAGAGTTGGTTGAGAGCGGTCTTAGTGCCAGCTTCGTTCTGTGTGGTGGTAAATGAAGACGGCTACAAATTAGACAGATGAAAACTCTCTCGGTAGATAGTGTGGTCTACAGCTTATCATAAAGGTACTCTACCTCAGGCGAGCAATACCTCGATACTCTACCTCTACCTTATTCTAGGGACAATAAGGAGTCCTGCGTCTTTCAGCAGTATTTAGCACTAGCAATGTTTATTTTGTGTCTCATCTGTTTGGCGAGAGAGTAGAGCCTTGCAGTAGTCTAATCTTGACGCAACCAATGTAGTTGCAGGAACTCGACATCTAACTCTCTGACCCTTGAACCCTGACCTCTCTGTGCAGGTGGCCATGGAGACTGGTGAGAGTGTGGATCTGGTGAGAGGAGGCGTCAGGGATACTGGATGAGATGTCTCAGAACCTCCAGCTGGGATTCATCAGACTGCTGGGGTTCACCCTCAGTAAAGTATTCAAGAGGCTCTTCAGCCACATCAACATCAACCAGGAAGGACTCAATAGGGTCAGAATACTACTATTATAATACAAAGAATACTACTACTACTACTACTACTAGAACACAACTACTATAATACAGTAGTATACAGTTCACCTTCAGTAGTCTTCAAGAGGCTCTTCAGCCTCAACATCAACCGGGACTGACTCAACAGGCTCACAATACAACTATTATAATACTACTACTACTATAATACAAGTAGAATACTACCACTAGAATACTACTATTATAATTCAAATGAAGACTAGTAATAGAATACTGCTATAATAATAATAATAATAATACTATTATAATACAAATGGAATGCTACTACTAGAATGCTACTACTAGTGTACTACTATTATAATACACATAGAATACTACTACTAGAATACTACTATTATAATTCAAATGAAGACTAGTAATAGAATACTGCTATAATAATAATAATAATAATAATACTATTATAATACAAATGGAATGCTACTACTAGAATGCTACTACTAGTGTACTACTATTATAATACACATAGAATACTACTACTAGAATAATATTATAATACATAGAATGCTATTACTAGATAACTGCTATTATAATGCTACTGCTAGAAGACTACTATTATAATACAAGTAGAATACTACTACTATAATACAAATGGAATACTGCTATTATAATGCTACTGCTAGAAGACTACTATTATAATACAAGTATATATATATATAAGTAGAATACTACTACTAGAATACTGCTATTATAATACAAATAGAATACTACTATAATACAAATATAATACTACTACTAGAATACTGCTATTATAATACTACTACTGCTAGAATAGTACTACCATTATAATACTACTACTAGAATACTGCTATTATAATACTACTACTCAAATACTACTACTAGAATACAGCTATTATAATATAAATAGAATACTACTATAATACAAATATAATACTACTACTAGAATACTGCTATTATAATACTACTACTGCTAAAATAGTACTACCATTATAATACATATATAATACTACTACTAGAATACTGCTATTATAATGCAAATAGAATACTGCTAGTATAATAGAACTAGAATATGACTACTGCTATAATAGTACTACTTTTTTTTTAGAATAGTACTACTATAAATAAGAATACTACAATTTTACGACAAATAGAATTACTATAATTCTAGAATACTACAATTTTAATACAAATAGAATGCTACTACTTATTATAATACTACTACTGCTACTCAAATAATATTGTAATACAAATAGAATTCTACTACTAGAATATTGCTACTACTACTAGCACACTACTATAATACAAATAGAATATAGAATATTACTATTATAATACAAATAGAATACTACTATACTGCTACTGTAATACTACTATAATACAAATGAATACTACTATAATACAAATAGAATACTACTACTACTATGCTGCTGCTGAATACTACTATAATGTACAAATAGAATACTACTATAATACTACAAATAGAATACTACTATAATACAAATAGAATACTACTACTACTATACTGCTACTGTAATACTACTATAATAATACAAATAGAATACTACTATAATAATACAAATAGAATACTACTATAATACAAATAGAATACTACTGCTATACTGCTACTGTAATACTACTATAATAATACAAATAGAATACTACTATAATGCAAATAGAATACTACTGCTATACTGCTACTGTAATACTACTATAATAATACAAATAGAATACTACTATAATACAAATAGAATACTACTACTACTATACTGCTACTGTAATACTACTATAATAATACAAATAGAATACTACTATAATGCAAATAGAATACTACTGCTATACTGCTACTGTAATACTACTATAATAATACAAATATAATACTACTATAATACAAATAGAATACTACTACTACTATACTGCTACTGTAATACTACTATAATAATACAAATAGAATACTACTATAATGCAAATAGAATACTACTGCTATACTGCTACTGTAATACTACTATAATAATACAAATAGAATACTACTATAATGCAAATAGAATACTACTGCTATACTGCTACTGTAATACTACTATAATAATACAAATAGAATACTACTATAATGCAAATAGAATACTACTGCTATACTGCTACTGTAATACTACTATAATAATACAAATAGAATACTACTATAATGCAAATAGAATACTACTGCTATACTGCTACTGTAATACTACTATAATGCAAATAGAATACTACTACTACTATACTGCTACTGTAATACTACTAATAATACAAATAGAATACTACTATAATGCAAATAGAATACTACTGCTATACTGCTACTGTAATACTACTATAATAATACAAATAGAATACTACTATAATACAAATAGAATACTACTACTACTATACTGCTACTGTAATACTACTATAATAATACAAATAGAATACTACTATAATGCAAATAGAATACTACTGCTATACTGCTACTGTAATACTACTATAATAATACAAATAGAATACTACTATAATACAAATAGAATACTACTACTACTATACTGCTACTGTAATACTACTATAATAATACAAACAGAATACTCATTATAATGCAAACAGAATACTACTGCTATACTGCTACTGTAATACTACTATAATAATACAAATAGAATACTACTATAATACAAATAGAATACTGCTACTACTATATGCTACTGTAATACTACTATAATAATACAAATAGAATACTACTATAATGCAAATAGAATACTACTGCTATACTGCTGCTGTAATACTACTATAATAATACAAATAGAATACTACTATAATACAAATAGAATACTACTACTACTATACTGCTACTGTAATACTACTATAATAATACAAATAGAATACTACTATAATGCAAATAGAATACTACTGCTATACTGCTACTGTAATACTACTATAATAATACAAATAGAATACTACTATAATACAAATAGAATACTACTACTACTATACTGCTACTGTAATACTACTATAATAATACAAATAGAATACTATTATAATGCAAATAGAATACTACTGCTATACTGCTACTGTAATACTACTATAATAATACAAATAGAATACTACTATAATACAAATAGAATACTACTGCTATACTGCTACTGTAATACTACTATAATGCAAATAGAATACTACTGCTATACTGCTACTGTAATACTACTATAATGCAAATAGAATACTACTATACTGCTACTGTAATACTACTATAATACAAATAGAATACTACTGCTATACTGCTACTGTAATACTACTATAATACAAATAGAATACTACTGCTATACTGCTACTGTAATACTACTATAATAATACAAATAGAATACTACTGCATAATGCTACTGTAACTCACTATAATGCAAATAGAATAATTACTGCTATACTGCTACTGTAATACTACTATAATAATACAAATAGAAAATACTACTGCTATACTGCTACTGCAATACTACTATAATACAAATAGAATACTACTGCTATACTGCTACTGTAATACTACTATAATGCAAATAGAATACCACTGCTACTGCTACCGTAATACTACTATAATACAAATAGAATACTACTGCTATACTGCTACTGTAATACTACTCATAATGCAATAGAATACCACCGCTATACTGCTACCGTAATACCACTATAATGCAAATAGAATACCACTGCTATACTGCTACTGTAATACTACTATAATGCAAATAGAATACCACTGCTATAATTGCTACTGTAATACCACTATAATGCAAATAGAATACCACTGCTATACTGCTACTGTAATACTACTATAATGCAAATAGAATACTACTGCTATACTGCTACTGTAATAACTACTATATAATACAAACAGAATATACATAATAATACAAAATAGAATACTACTATAATAAACAGAATACTACTACTACTATACTGCTACTGCAACACTACTCATAATAATACAAATAGAATACTACTATAATAATACAACAGAATTACCATAATACAAATAGAATACTACTACTACTATACTGCTACTGTAATACTACTATAATAATACAAATAGAATACTACCATAATGCAAATAGAATACTACTGCTATACTGCTACTGTAATACTACCATAATACAAATAGAATTAATGCTATACTGCTACTGTAATACTACTCATAATGCAAATAGAATACTACTGCTATACTGCTACTGTAATATCACTATAATGCAAATAAAATACTACTGCTATACTGCTACTGTAATACTACTATAATAATACAAATAGAATACTACTACTATACTGCTACTGTAATACTACTATAATACAAATAGAATACTACTGCTATACTGCTACTGTAATACTACTATAATAATGCAAATAGAATACTACTGCTATACTGCTACTGTAATACTACTATAATGCAAATAGAATACTACTGCTA